>NC_092177.1:22767803-22825303 GCF_045791955.1 Oncorhynchus clarkii lewisi
CATATGTGCTGTAGAGAGATGTGGTGTTCTCTGTAGAGAGAGGTGCTTCTCTCTGCAGAAAGAGGTGGTGTTCTCTGTAGAGAGAGGTGGTGTTCTCTGTAGAGAGAGGTGGTGTTCTCTGTAGAGAGAAGTGGTGTTCTCTGTAGAGAGAGGTGGTGTTCTCTGTAGAGAGAGGTGGTGTTCTCTGTAGAGTGAGGTGGTGTTCTCTGTAGAGAGAGGTGCTTTTCTCTGCAGAGAGAAGTGGTGTTCTCTGTAGAGAGAGGTGGTGTTCTCTGTAGAGAGAGGTGGTGTTCTCTTTGGAGAGAGGGCTTTTCTCAGTAGAGAGAGATGGTGTTCTCTGTAGAGAGAGGTGGTGTTCTCTGTAGAGAGAGGTGCTTCTCTCTGCAGAAAGAGGTGGTGTTCTCTGCAGAGAGAGGTGGTGTTCTCTGTAGAGAGAGGTGGTGTTCTCTGTATAGAGACGTGGTGTTCTCTTTGGCCAGAGGGCTTTTCTCTGTAGAGAGAGATAGGGTTCTCTGTAGAGAGAGGTGGTGTTCTCTGTGGAGAGAGGGCTTTTCTCAGTAGAGAGAGATAGTGTTCTCTGTAGAGAGAGGTGGTGTTCTCTGTAGAGAGAGGTGGTGTTCTCTTTGGAGAGAGGGCTTTTCTCAGTAGAGAGAGATAGTGTTCTCTGTAGAGAGATGTGGTGTTCTCTGTAGAGAGAGGTGCTTCTCTCTGCAGAAAGAGGTGGTGTTCTCTGTAGAGAGAGGTGGTGTTCTCTGTAGAGAGAGGTGGTGTTCTCTGTAGAGAGAAGTGGTGTTCTCTGTAGAGAGAGGTGGTGTTCTCTGTAGAGAGAGGTGGTGTTCTCTGTAGAGTGAGGTGGTGTTCTCTGTAGAGAGAGGTGCTTTTCTCTGCAGAGAGAAGTGGTGTTCTCTGTAGAGAGAGGTGGTGTTCTCTGTAGAGAGAGGTGGTGTTCTCTTTGGAGAGAGGGCTTTTCTCAGTAGAGAGAGATGGTGTTCTCTGTAGAGAGAGGTGGTGTTCTCTGTAGAGAGAGGTGCTTCTCTCTGCAGAAAGAGGTGGTGTTCTCTGCAGAGAGAGGTGGTGTTCTCTGTAGAGAGAGGTGGTGTTCTCTGTAGAGAGAAGTGGTGTTCTCTGTAGAGAGAGGTGGTGTTCTCTGTAGAGAGAGGTGGTGTTCTCTGTATAGAGACGTGGTGTTCTCTTTGGCCAGAGGGCTTTTCTCTGTAGAGAGAGATAGGGTTCTCTGTAGAGAGAGGTGGTGTTCTCTGTGGAGAGAGGGCTTTTCTCAGTAGAGAGAGATAGTGTTCTCTGTAGAGAGAGGTGGTGTTCTCTGTAGAGAGAGGTGCTTCTCTCTGCAGAGAGAAGTGGTGTTCTCTGTAGAGAGAGGTGGTGTTCTCTGTAGAGAGAGGTGGTGTTCTCTTTGGAGAGAGGGCTTTTCTCTGTAGAGAGATAGTGTTCTCTGTAGAGAGAGGTGGTGTTCTCTGTAGAGAGAGGTGCTTCTCTCTGCAGAAAGAGGTGGTGTTCTCTGTAGAGAGAGGTGGTGTTCTCTGTAGAGAGAGGTGGTGTTCTCTGTAGAGAGGTGGTGTTCTCTGTAGAGAGAGGTGGTGCTCTCTGTAGAGAGAGGTGGTGTTCTCTGTAGAGAGAGGTGGTGTTCTCTTTGGCCAGAGGGCTTTTCTCTGTAGAGAGAGATAGGGTTCTCTGTAGAGAGAGGTGGTGTTCTCTGTGGAGAGAGGGCTTTTCTCAGTAGAGAGAGATAGTGTTCTCTGTGGAGAGATGGCCTTTCTCTGTAGAGAGAGATAGTGTTCTCTGCAGAGCGAGGTGGTGTTCTCTGTGGAGAGAGGGCTTTTCTCTGTAGAGAAAGATAGTTTTCTCTGTAGCGAGAGGTGGTGTTCTCCGTAGAGATAAGTGGTGTTCTCTGTAGAGAGAGGTGGTGTTCTCTGTAGAGTGAGGTGGTGTTCTCTGTAGAGAGAGTTGCTTCTCTCTGCAGAGAGAGGTGGTGTTCTCTGTAGAGAGAGGTGGTGTTCTCTGTAGAGAGAGGTGGTGTTCTCTGTAGAGAGAGGTGGTGTTCTCTGTAGAGAGAGGTGGTGTTCTCTTTGGAGAGAGGGCTTTTCTCAGTAGAGAGAGATAGTGTTCTCTGTAGAGAGATGTGGTGTTCTCTGTAGAGAGAGGTGCTTCTCTCTGCAGAAAGAGGTGGTGTTCTCTGTAGAGAGAGGTGGTGTTCTCTGTAGAGAGAGGTGGTGTTCTCTGTAGAGAGAAGTGGTGTTCTCTGTAGAGAGAGGTGGTGTTCTCTGTAGAGAGAGGTGGTGTTCTCTGTAGAGTGAGGTGGTGTTCTCTGTAGAGAGAGGTGCTTTTCTCTGCAGAGAGAAGTGGTGTTCTCTGTAGAGAGAGGTGGTGTTCTCTGTAGAGAGAGGTGGTGTTCTCTTTGGAGAGAGGGCTTTTCTCAGTAGAGAGAGATGGTGTTCTCTGTAGAGAGAGGTGGTGTTCTCTGTAGAGAGAGGTGCTTCTCTCTGCAGAAAGAGGTGGTGTTCTCTGCAGAGAGAGGTGGTGTTCTCTGTAGAGAGAGGTGGTGTTCTCTGTAGAGAGAAGTGGTGTTCTCTGTAGAGAGAGGTGGTGTTCTCTGTAGAGAGAGGTGGTGTTCTCTGTATAGAGACGTGGTGTTCTCTTTGGCCAGAGGGCTTTTCTCTGTAGAGAGAGATAGGGTTCTCTGTAGAGAGAGGTGGTGTTCTCTGTGGAGAGAGGGCTTTTCTCAGTAGAGAGAGATAGTGTTCTCTGTAGAGAGAGGTGGTGTTCTCTGTAGAGAGAGGTGGTGTTCTCTGTAGAGAGAAGTGGTGTTCTCTGTAGAGAGAGGTGGTGTTCTCTGTAGAGTGAGGTGGTGTTCTCTGTAGAGAGAGGTGGTGTTCTCTGTAGAGAGAGGGCTTTTCTCAGGAGAGAGAGATAGTGTTCTCTGTGGAGAGAGGGCCTTTCTCTGTAGAGAGAGATAGTGTTCTCTGCAGAGCGAGGTGGTGTTCTCTGTGGAGAGAGGGCTTTTCTCTGTAGAGAAAGATAGTGTTCTCTGTAGCGAGAGGTGGTGTTCTCCGTAGAGAGAAGTGGTGTTCTCTGTAGAGAGAGGTGGTGTTCTCTGTAGAGTGAGGTGGTGTTCTCTGTAGAGAGAGTTGCTTCTCTCTGCAGAGAGAGGTGGTGTTCTCTGTAGAGAGAGGTGGTGTTCTCTGTAGAGAGAGGTGGTGTTCTCTGTAGAGAGAGGTGGTGTTCTCTGTAGAGAGAGGTGGTGTTCTCTTTGGAGAGAGGGCTTTTCTCAGTAGAGAGAGATAGTGTTCTCTGTAGAGAGAGGTGGTGTTCTCTGTAGAGAGAAGTGGTGTTCTCTGTAGAGAGAGGTAGTGTTCTCTGTAGAGAGAGGTGGTGTTCTCTGTAGAGTGAGGTGGTGTTCTCTGTAGAGAGAGGTGCTTCTCTCTGCAGAGAGAAGTGGTGTTCTCTGTAGAGAGAGGTGGTGTTCTCTGTAGAGAGAGGTGGTGTTCTCTTTGGAGAGAGGGCTTTTCTCTGTAGAGAGATAGTGTTCTCTGTAGAGAGAGGTGGTGTTCTCTGTAGAGAGAGGTGCTTCTCTCTGCAGAAAGAGGTGGTGTTCTCTGTAGAGAGAGGTGGTGTTCTCTGTAGAGAGAGGTGGTGTTCTCTGTAGAGAGGTGGTGTTCTCTGTAGAGAGAGGTGGTGCTCTCTGTAGAGAGAGGTGGTGTTCTCTGTAGAGAGAGGTGGTGTTCTCTTTGGCCAGAGGGCTTTTCTCTGTAGAGAGAGATAGGGTTCTCTGTAGAGAGAGGTGGTGTTCTCTGTGGAGAGAGGGCTTTTCTCAGTAGAGAGAGATAGTGTTCTCTGTGGAGAGAGGGCCTTTCTCTGTAGAGAGAGATAGTGTTCTCTGCAGAGCGAGGTGGTGTTCTCTGTAGAGAGAGGTGGTGTTCTCTTTGGAGAGAGGGCTTTTCTCAGTAGAGAGAGATGGTGTTCTCTGTAGAGAGAGGTGGTGTTCTCTGTAGAGAGAAGTGGTGTTCTCTGTAGAGAGAGGTGGTGTTCTCTGTAGAGAGAGGTTGGTGTTCTCTGTATATAGACGTGGTGTTCTCTTTGGCCAGAGGGCTTTTCTCTGTAGAGAGAGATAGGGTTCTCTGTAGAGAGAGGTGGTGTTCTCTGTGGAGAGAGGGCTTTTCTCAGTAGAGAGAGATAGTGTTCTCTGTAGAGAGAGGTGGTGTTCTCTGTAGAGAGAGGTGGTGTTCTCTGTAGAGAGAGGTGGTGTACTCTGTAGAGATAGATAGTGTTCTCTGTGGAGAGAGGGCCTTTCTCTGTAGAGAGAGATAGTGTTCTCTGCAGAGCGAGGTGGTGTTCTCTGTGGAGAGAGGGCTTTTCTCTGTAGAGAAAGATAGTGTTCTCTGTAGCAAGAGGTGGTGTTCTCCGTAGAGAGAAGTGGTGTTCTCTGTAGAGAGAGGTGGTGTTCTCTGTAGAGTGAGGTGGTGTTCTCTGTAGAGAGAGGTGATGTTCTCTGTAGAGAGAGGGCTTTTCTCAGTAGAGAGAGATAGTGTTCTCTGTAGAGAGAGGTGGTGTTCTCTGTAGAGAGAGGTGCTTCTCTCTGCAGAAAGAGGTGGTGTTCTCTGTAGAGAGAGGTGGTGTTCTCTGTAGAGAGAGGTGGTGTTCTCTGTAGAGAGAAGTGGTGTTCTCTGTAGAGAGAGGTGGTGTTCTCTGTAGAGAGAGGTGGTGTACTCTGTAGAGTGAGGTGGTGTTCTCTGTAGAGAGAGGTGCTTCTCTCTGCAGAGAGAAGTGGTGTTCTTTGTAGAGAGAGGTGGTGTTCTCTGTAGAGAGAGGTGGTGTTCTCTTTGGCGAGAGGGCTTTTCTCTGTAGAAAGAGATAGGGTTCTCTGTAGAGAGAGGTGGTGTTCTCTGTAGAGAGAGGTGGTGTTCTCTGTAGAGAGAGGTGGTGTTCTCTGTAGAGAGGTGGTGTTCTCTGTAGAGAGAGGTGGTGCTCTCTGTAGAGAGAGGTGGTGTTCTCTGTAGAGAGAGGTGGTGTTCTCTTTGGCCAGAGGGCTTTTCTCTGTAGAGGGAGATAGGGTTCTCTGTAGAGAGAGGTGGTGTTCTCTGTGGAGAGAGGGCTTTTCTCAGTAGAGAGAGATAGTGTTCTCTGTAGAGAGAGGTGGTGTTCTCTGTAGAGAGAGGTGGTGTTCTCTGTAGAGAGAGGTGGTGTTCTCTGTAGAGATAGATAGTGTTCTCTGTGGAGAGATGGCCTTTCTCTGTAGAGAGAGATAGTGTTCTCTGCAGAGCGAGGTGGTGTTCTCTGTGGAGAGAGGGCTTTTCTTTGTAGAGAAAGATAGTGTTCACTGTAGCGAGAAGTGGTGTTCTCCGTAGAGAGAAGTGGTGTTCTCTGTAGAGTGAGGTGGTGTTCTCTGTAGAGAGAGTTGCTTCTCTCTGCAGAGAGAGGTGGTGTTCTCTGTAGAGAGAGGTGGTGTTCTCTGTAGATAGAGGGCTTTTCTCAGTAGAGAGAGATAGTGTTCTCTGTAGAGAGAGGTGGTGTTCTCCGTAGAGAGAAGTGGTGTTCTCTGTAGAGAGAGGTGGTGTTCTCTGTAGAGTGAGGTGGTGTTCTCTGTAGAGAGAGGTGGTGTTCTCTGTAGAGAGAGGGCTTTTCTCAGTAGAGAGAGATAGTGTTCTCTGTAGAGAGAGGTGGTGTTCTCTGTAGAGAGAGGTGCTTCTCTCTGCAGAAAGAGGTGGTGTTCTCTGTAGAGAGAGGTGGTGTTCTCTGTAGAGAGAGGTGGTGTTCTCTGTAGAGAGAAGTGGTGTTCTCTGTAGAGAGAGGTGGTGTTCTCTGTAGAGAGAGGTGGTGTACTCTGTAGAGTGAGGTGGTGTTCTCTGTAGAGAGAGGTGCTTCTCTCTGCAGAAAGAGGTGGTGTTCTCTGTAGAGAGAGGTGGTGTTCTCTGTAGAGAGAGGTGGTGTTCTCTGTAGAGAGAAGTGGTGTTCTCTGTAGAGAGAGGTGGTGTTCTCTGTAGAGAGAGGTGGTGTACTCTGTAGAGTGAGGTGGTGTTCTCTGTAGAGAGAGGTGCTTCTCTCTGCAGAGAGAAGTGGTGTTCTTTGTAGAGAGAGGTGGTGTTCTCTGTAGAGAGAGGTGGTGTTCTCTGTAGAGAGAGGTGGTGTTCTCTGTAGAGAGAGGTGGTGTTCTCTGTAGAGAGGTGGTGTTCTCTGTAGAGAGAGGTGGTGCTCTCTGTAGAGAGAGGTGGTGTTCTCTGTAGAGAGAGGTGGTGTTCTCTGTAGAGAGAGGGCTTTTCTCTGTAGAGGGAGATAGGGTTCTCTGTAGAGAGAGGTGGTGTTCTCTGTAGAGAGAGGTGGTGTTCTCTGTAGAGAGAGGTGGTGTTCTCTGTAGAGAGGTGGTGTTCTCTGTAGAGAGAGGTGGTGCTCTCTGTAGAGAGAGGTGGTGTTCTCTGTAGAGAGAGGTGGTGTTCTCTGTAGAGAGAGGGCTTTTCTCTGTAGAGGGAGATAGGGTTCTCTGTAGAGAGAGGTGGTGTTCTCTGTGGAGAGAGGGCTTTTCTCAGTAGAGAGAGATAGTGTTCTCTGTAGAGAGAGGTGGTGTTCTCTGTAGAGAGAGGTGGTGTTCTCTGTAGAGAGAGGTGGTGTTCTCTGTAGAGATAGATAGTGTTCTCTGTGGAGAGATGGCCTTTCTCTGTAGAGAGAGATAGTGTTCTCTGCAGAGCGAGGTGGTGTTCTCTGTGGAGAGAGGGCTTTTCTTTGTAGAGAAAGATAGTGTTCACTGTAGCGAGAAGTGGTGTTCTCCGTAGAGAGAAGTGGTGTTCTCTGTAGAGTGAGGTGGTGTTCTCTGTAGAGAGAGTTGCTTCTCTCTGCAAAGAGAGGTGGTGTTCTCTGTAGAGAGAGGTGGTGTTCTCTGTAGATAGAGGGCTTTTCTCAGTAGAGAGAGATAGTGTTCTCTGTAGAGAGAGGTGGTGTTCTCCGTAGAGAGAAGTGGTGTTCTCTGTAGAGAGAGGTGGTGTTCTCTGTAGAGTGAGGTGGTGTTCTCTGTAGAGAGAGGTGGTGTTCTCTGTAGAGAGAGGTGGTGTTCTCTGTAGAGTGAGGTGGTGTTCTCTGTAGAGAGAGGTGGTGTTCTCTGTAGAGAGAGGGCTTTTCTCAGTAGAGAGAGATAGTGTTCTCTGTAGAGAGAGGTGGTGTTCTCTGTAGAGAGAGGTGCTTCTCTCTGCAGAAAGAGGTGGTGTTCTCTGTAGAGAGAGGTGGTGTTCTCTGTAGAGAGAGGTGGTGTTCTCTGTAGAGAGAAGTGGTGCTCTCTGTAGAGAGAGGTGGTGTTCTCTGTAGAGAGAGGTGGTGTACTCTGTAGAGTGAGGTGGTGTTCTCTGTAGAGAGAGGTGCTTCTCTCTGCAGAGAGAAGTGGTGTTCTTTGTAGAGAGAGGTGGTGTTCTCTGTAGAGAGAGGTGGTGTTCTCTTTGGCGAGAGGGCTTTTCTCTGTAGAGAGAGATAGTGTTCTCTGCAGAGCGAGGTGGTGTTCTCTGTGGAGAGAGGGCTTTTCTTTGTAGAGAAAGATAGTGTTCACTGTAGCGAGAAGTGGTGTTCTCCGTAGAGAGAAGTGGTGTTCTCTGTAGAGTGAGGTGGTGTTCTCTGTAGAGAGAGTTGCTTCTCTCTGCAGTTAGAGGTGTTGTTCTCTGTAGAGACAGGTGGTGTTCTCTGTAGATAGAGGGCTTTTCTCAGTAGAGAGAGATAGTGTTCTCTGTAGAGAGGTGGTGTTCTCTGTAGACAGAGGTGCTTCTCTCTGCAGAAAGAGGTGGTGTTCTCTGTAGAGAGAGGTGGTGTTCTCTGTAGAGAGAGGTGGTGTTCTCTGTAGAGAGGTGGTGTTCTCTGTAGAGAGAGGTGGTGCTCTCTGTAGAGAGAGGTGGTGTTCTCTGTAGAGAGAGGTAGTGTTCTCTTTGGCCAGAGGGCTTTTCTCTGTAGAGAGAGATAGGGTTCTCTGTAGAGAGAGGTGGTGTTCTCTGTTTAGAGAGGGCTTTTCTCAGTAGAGAGAGATAGTGTTCTCTGTAGAGAGAGGTGGTGTTCTCTGTAGAGAGAGGTGGTGTTCTCTGTAGAGAGAGGTGGTGTTCTCTGTAGAGATAGATAGTGTTCTCTGTGGAGAGAGGGCCTTTCTCTGTAGAGAGAGATAGTGTTCTCTGCAGAGCGAGGTGGTGTTCTCTGTGGAGAGAGGGCTTTTCTCTGTAGAGAAAGATAGTGTTCTCTGTAGCGAGAGGTGGTGTTCTCCGTAGAGAGAAGTGGTGTTCTCTGTAGAGAGAGCTGGTGTTCTCTGTAGAGTGAGGTGGTGTTCTCTGTAGAGAGAGTTGCTTCTCTCTGCAGAGAGAGGTGGTGTTCTCTGTAGAGAGAGGTGGTGTTCTCTGTAGAGAGAGGTGGTGTTCTCTGTAGAGAGAGGGCTTTTCTCAGTAGAGAGAGATGGTGTTCTCTGTAGAGAGAGGTGGTGTTCTCTGTAGAGAGAGGTGCTTCTCTCTGCAGAAAGAACCACCTCTTTCTGCAGAGAGAAGCACCTCTCTCTACAGAGAACATCACCTCTCTCTACAGAGAACACTAGAGATAGATAGTGTTCTCTGTGGAGAGAGGGCCTTTCTCTGTAGAGAGAGATCGTTTTCTCTGCAGAGCGAGGTGGTGTTCTCTGTGGAGAGAGGGATTTTCTCTGTAGAGAAAGATAGTGTTCTCTGTAGCGAGAGGTGGTGTTCTCCGTAGAGAGAAGTGGTGTTCTCTGTAGAGAGAGGTGGTGTTCTCTGTAGAGAGAGGTGGTATTCTCTGTAGAGAGAGGTGGTGTTCTCTGTAGAGAGAAGTGGTGTTCTCTGTAGAGAGAGGTGGTGTTCTCTGTAGAGAGAGGTGGTGTTCTCTGTAGAGTGAGGTGGTGTTCTCTGTAGAGAGAGGTGCTTCTCTCTGCAGAAAGAACCACCTCTTTCTGCAGAGAGAAGCACCTCTCTCTACAGAGAACATCACCTCTCTCTACAGAGAACACTAGAGATAGATAGTGTTCTCTGTGGAGAGAGGGCCTTTCTCTGTAGAGAGAGATCGTTTTCTCTGCAGAGCGAGGTGGTGTTCTCTGTGGAGAGAGGGATTTTCTCTGTAGAGAAAGATAGTGTTCTCTGTAGCGAGAGGTCGTGTTCTCCGTAGAGAGAAGTGGTGTTCTCTGTAGAGAGAGGTGGTGTTCTCTGTAGAGAGAGGTGGTATTCTCTGTAGAGAGAGGTGGTGTTCTCTGTAGAGAGAAGTGGTGTTCTCTGTAGAGAGAGGTGGTGTTCTCTGTAGAGAGAGGTTGTGTTCTCTGTAGAGTGAGGTGGTGTTCTCTGTTGAGAGAGGTACTTCTCTCTGCAGAGAGAAGTGGTGTTCTCTGTAGAGAGAGGTGGTGTTCTCTGTAGAGAGAGGTGGTGTTCTCTTTGGAGAGAGGGCTTTTCTCAGTGGAGAGAGATATTGTTCTCTGTAGAGAGAGGTGGTGTTCTCTGTAGAGAGAGGTGCTTCTCTCTGCAGAGAGGTGGTGCTCTATGTAGAGAGAGGTGGTGTTTTCTGTAGAGAGAGGTAGTGTTCTCTTTGGCCAGAGGGATTTTCTCTTTAGAGAGAGATAGGGTTCTCTGTAGAGAGAGGTGGTGTTCTCTGTGGAGAGAGGGCTTTTCTCAGTAGAGAGAGATAGTGTTCTCTGTAGTGAGAGGTGGTGTTCTCTGTAGAGAGAAATGGTGTTCTCTGTAGAGAGAGGTGGTGTTCTCTGTAGAGTGAGGTGGTGTTCTCTGTAGAGAGAGTTGCTTCTCTCTGCAGAAAGAGGTGGTGTTCTCTGTAGAGAGAGGTGGTATTCTCTGTAGAGAGAGGTGGTGTTCTCTGTAGAGAGAAGTGGTGTTCTCTGTAGAGAGAGGTGGTGTTCTCTGTAGAGAGAGGTGGTGTTCTCTGTAGAGTGAGGTGGTGTTCTCTGTAGAGAGAGGTGCTTCTCTCTGCAGAGAGAAGTGGTGTTCTCTGTAGAGAGAGGTGGTGTTCTCTGTAGAGAGAGGTGCTTCTCTCTGCAGAAAGAGGTGGTGTTCTCTGTAGAGAGAGGTGGTGTTCTCTGTAGAGAGAGGTGGTGTTCTCTGTAGAGAGGTGGTGTTCTCTGTAGAGAGAGGTGGTGCTCTCTGTAGAGAGAGGTGGTGTTATCTGTAGAGAGAGGTGGTGTTCTCTTTGGCGAGAGGGCTATTCTCTGTAGAGAGAGATAGGGTTCTCTGTAGAGAGAGGTGGTGTTCTCTGTGGAGAGAGGGCTTTTCTCAGTACAGAGAGATAGTGTTCTCTGTTGAGAGAGGTGGTGTACTCTGTAGAGAGAGGTGGTGTTCTCTGTAGAGAGAGGTGGTGTTCTCTGTAGAGATAGATAGTGTTCTCTGTAGAGAGAGGTGGTTTTCTCTGTAGAGAGAGGTGGTGTTCTCTGTAGAGAGAGGTCCTTCTCTCTGCAGAAAGAGGTGGTGTTCTCTGTAGAGAGAGGTGGTGTTCTCTGTAGAGAGAGGTGGTGTTCTCTGTAGAAAGAGGTGCTTTTCTCTGCAGAGAGAGGTGGTGTTCTCTGTAGAGAGTGGGGCTGTTCTCTGTAGGGAGAGGTGGTGTTCTCTGTGGAGAGAGGGCCTTTCTCTGTAGAGAGAGATAGTGTTCTCTGCAGAGCGAGGTGGTGTTCTCTGTGGAGAGAGGGCTTTTCTCTGTAGAGAGAGATAGTCTTCTCTGTAGCGAGAGGTGGTGTTGTCCTTATAGAGAAGTGGTGTTCTCTGTAGAGAGAGGTGGTGTTATCTGTAGAGCAAGGTGGTGTTCTCTGTAGAGAGAGGTTGTGTTCTCTGTAGAGAGAGATGGTGTTCTCTTTGGAGAGGGGGCTTTTCTCAGTAGAGAGAGATAGGGTTCTCTGTAGAGAGAGGTGGTGTTCTCTGTAGAGAGAGGTGGTGTTCTCTGTAGAGAGAGGTGGTGTTCTCTGTAGAGAGGTGGTGTTCTCTGTAGAGAGAGGTGGTGTTCTCTGTAGAGAGAGGTTGTGTTCTCTGTAGAGTGAGGTGGTGTTCTCTGTTGAGAGAGGTACTTCTCTCTGCAGAGAGAAGTGGTGTTCTCTGTAGAGAGAGGTGGTGTTCTCTGTAGAGAGAGGTGGTGTTCTCTTTGGAGAGAGGGCTTTTCTCAGTGGAGAGAGATATTGTTCTCTGTAGAGAGAGGTGGTGTTCTCTGTAGAGAGAGGTGCTTCTCTCTGCAGAGAGGTGGTGCTCTATGTAGAGAGAGGTGGTGTTTTCTGTAGAGAGAGGTAGTGTTCTCTTTGGCCAGAGGGATTTTCTCTTTAGAGAGAGATAGGGTTCTCTGTAGAGAGAGGTGGTGTTCTCTGTGGAGAGAGGGCTTTTCTCAGTAGAGAGAGATAGTGTTCTCTGTAGTGAGAGGTGGTGTTCTCTGTAGAGAGAAATGGTGTTCTCTGTAGAGAGAGGTGGTGTTCTCTGTAGAGTGAGGTGGTGTTCTCTGTAGAGAGAGTTGCTTCTCTCTGCAGAGAGAGGTGGTGTTCTCTGTAGAGAGAGGTGATGTTCTCTGTAGAGAGAGGGCTTTTCTCAGTAGAGAGAGATAGTGTTCTCTGTAGAGAGAGGTGGTGTTCTCTGTAGAGAGAGGTGCTTCTCTCTGCAGAAAGAGGTGGTGTTCTCTGTAGAGAGAGGTGGTATTCTCTGTAGAGAGAGGTGGTGTTCTCTGTAGAGAGAAGTGGTGTTCTCTGTAGAGAGAGGTGGTGTTCTCTGTAGAGAGAGGTGGTGTTCTCTGTAGAGTGAGGTGGTGTTCTCTGTAGAGAGAGGTGCTTCTCTCTGCAGAGAGAAGTGGTGTTCTCTGTAGAGAGAGGTGGTGTTCTCTGTAGAGAGAGGTGCTTCTCTCTGCAGAAAGAGGTGGTGTTCTCTGTAGAGAGAGGTGGTGTTCTCTGTAGAGAGAGGTGGTGTTCTCTGTAGAGAGGTGGTGTTCTCTGTAGAGAGAGGTGGTGCTCTCTGTAGAGAGAGGTGGTGTTATCTGTAGAGAGAGGTGGTGTTCTCTTTGGCGAGAGGGCTATTCTCTGTAGAGAGAGATAGGGTTCTCTGTAGAGAGAGGTGGTGTTCTCTGTGGAGAGAGGGCTTTTCTCAGTACAGAGAGATAGTGTTCTCTGTTGAGAGAGGTGGTGTACTCTGTAGAGAGAGGTGGTGTTCTCTGTAGAGAGAGGTGGTGTTCTCTGTAGAGATAGATAGTGTTCTCTGTAGAGAGAGGTGGTTTTCTCTGTAGAGAGAGGTGGTGTTCTCTGTAGAGAGAGGTCCTTCTCTCTGCAGAAAGAGGTGGTGTTCTCTGTAGAGAGAGGTGGTGTTCTCTGTAGAGAGAGGTGGTGTTCTCTGTAGAAAGAGGTGCTTTTCTCTGCAGAGAGAGGTGGTGTTCTCTGTAGAGAGTGGGGCTGTTCTCTGTAGGGAGAGGTGGTGTTCTCTGTGGAGAGAGGGCCTTTCTCTGTAGAGAGAGATAGTGTTCTCTGCAGAGCGAGGTGGTGTTCTCTGTGGAGAGAGGGCTTTTCTCTGTAGAGAGAGATAGTCTTCTCTGTAGCGAGAGGTGGTGTTGTCCTTATAGAGAAGTGGTGTTCTCTGTAGAGAGAGGTGGTGTTATCTGTAGAGTGAGGTGGTGTTCTCTGTAGAGAGAGGTTGTGTTCTCTGTAGAGAGAGATGGTGTTCTCTTTGGAGAGGGGGCTTTTCTCAGTAGAGAGAGATAGGGTTCTCTGTAGAGAGAGGTGGTGTTCTCTGTAGAGAGAGGTGGTGTTCTCTGTAGAGAGAGGTGGTGTTCTCTGTAGAGAGGTGGTGTTCTCTGTAGAGAGAGGTGGTGCTCTCTGTAGAGAGAGGTGGTGTTCTCTGTAGAGAGAGGTGGTGTTCTCTGTAGAGATAGATAGTGTTCTCTGTGGAGAGATGGCCTTTCTCTGTAGAGAGAGATAGTGTTCTCTGCAGAGTGAGGTGGTGTTCTCTGTGGAGAGAGGGCTTTTCTTTGTAGAGAAAGATAGTGTTCACTGTAGCGAGAAGTGGTGTTCTCCGTAGAGAGAAGTGGTGTTCTCTGTAGAGTGAGGTGGTGTTCTCTGTAGAGAGAGTTGCTTCTCTCTGCAGAGAGAGGTGGTGTTCTCTGTAGAGAGAGGTGGTGTTCTCTGTAGATAGAGGGCTTTTCTAATTAGAGAGAGATAGTGTTCTCTGTAGAGAGAGGTGGTGTTCTCCGTAGAGAGAAGTGGTGTTCTCTGTAGAGAGAGGTGGTGTTCTCTGTAGAGTGAGGTGGTGTTCTCTGTAGAGAGAGGTGCTTCTCTCTGCAGAAAGAGGTGGTGTTCTCTGTAGAGAGAGGTGGTATTCTCTGTAGAGAGAGGTGGTGTTCTCTGTAGAGAGAAGTGGTGTTCTCTGTAGAGAGAGGTTGTGTTCTCTGTAGAGAGAGATGGTGTTCTCTTTGGAGAGGGGGCTTTTCTCAGTAGAGAGAGATAGTGTTCTCTGTAGAGAGATGTGGTGTTCTCTGTAGAGAGAGGTGGTGTTCTCTGTAGAGAGAGGTGGTGTTCTCTGTAGAGAGAGGTTCTTCTCTCTGCAGAGAGCAGTGGTGTTCTCTGTAGAGAGAGGTGGTGTTCTCTGTAGAGAGAGGTGGTGTTCTCTTTGGAGAGAGGGCTTTTGTCAGTAGAGAGAGATAGTGTTCTCTGTAGAGAGAGGTGGTGTTCTCTTTAGAGAGAGGTGCTTCTCTCTGTAGAGATAGATAGTGTTCTCTGTAGAGAGAGGTGGTGTTCTCTGTAGAGAGAGGTGGTGTTCTCTGTAGAGAGATGTGCTTCTCTCTGCAGAAAGAGGTGGTGTTCTCTGTAGAGAGAGGTGGTGTTCTCTGTAGAGAGAGGTGGTGTTCTCTGTAGAAAGAGGTGCTTTTCTCTGCAGAGAGAGGTGGTGTTCTCTGTAGAGAGTGGGGCTGTTCTCTGTAGGGAGAGGTGGTGTTCTCTGTGGAGAGAGGTGGTGTTCTCTGTAGAGAGAGGTGGTGTTCTCTGTAGAGATAGATAGTGTTCTCTGTAGAGAGAGGTGGTTTTCTCTGTAGAGAGAGGTGGTGTTCTCTGTAGAGAGAGGTCCTTCTCTCTGCAGAAAGAGGTGGTGTTCTCTGTAGAGAGAGGTGGTGTTCTCTGTAGAGAGAGGTGGTGTTCTCTGTAGAAAGAGGTGCTTTTCTCTGCAGAGAGAGGTGGTGTTCTCTGTAGAGAGTGGGGCTGTTCTCTGTAGGGAGAGGTGGTGTTCTCTGTGGAGAGAGGGCCTTTCTCTGTAGAGAGAGATAGTGTTCTCTGCAGAGCGAGGTGGTGTTCTCTGTGGAGAGAGGGCTTTTCTCTGTAGAGAGAGATAGTCTTCTCTGTAGCGAGAGGTGGTGTTGTCCTTATAGAGAAGTGGTGTTCTCTGTAGAGAGAGGTGGTGTTATCTGTAGAGTGAGGTGGTGTTCTCTGTAGAGAGAGGTTGTGTTCTCTGTAGAGAGAGATGGTGTTCTCTTTGGAGAGGGGGCTTTTCTCAGTAGAGAGAGATAGGGTTCTCTGTAGAGAGAGGTGGTGTTCTCTGTAGAGAGAGGTGGTGTTCTCTGTAGAGAGAGGTGGTGTTCTCTGTAGAGAGGTGGTGTTCTCTGTAGAGAGAGGTGGTGCTCTCTGTAGAGAGAGGTGGTGTTCTCTGTAGAGAGAGGTGGTGTTCTCTGTAGAGATAGATAGTGTTCTCTGTGGAGAGATGGCCTTTCTCTGTAGAGAGAGATAGTGTTCTCTGCAGAGCGAGGTGGTGTTCTCTGTGGAGAGAGGGCTTTTCTTTGTAGAGAAAGATAGTGTTCACTGTAGCGAGAAGTGGTGTTCTCCGTAGAGAGAAGTGGTGTTCTCTGTAGAGTGAGGTGGTGTTCTCTGTAGAGAGAGTTGCTTCTCTCTGCAGAGAGAGGTGGTGTTCTCTGTAGAGAGAGGTGGTGTTCTCTGTAGATAGAGGGCTTTTCTAATTAGAGAGAGATAGTGTTCTCTGTAGAGAGAGGTGGTGTTCTCCGTAGAGAGAAGTGGTGTTCTCTGTAGAGAGAGGTGGTGTTCTCTGTAGAGTGAGGTGGTGTTCTCTGTAGAGAGAGGTGCTTCTCTCTGCAGAAAGAGGTGGTGTTCTCTGTAGAGAGAGGTGGTATTCTCTGTAGAGAGAGGTGGTGTTCTCTGTAGAGAGAAGTGGTGTTCTGTGTAGAGAGAGGTTGTGTTCTCTGTAGAGAGAGATGGTGTTCTCTTTGGAGAGGGGGCTTTTCTCAGTAGAGAGAGATAGTGTTCTCTGTAGAGAGATGTGGTGTTCTCTGTAGAGAGAGGTGGTGTTCTCTGTAGAGAGAGGTGGTGTTCTCTGTAGAGAGAGGTTCTTCTCTCTGCAGAGAGCAGTGGTGTTCTCTGTAGAGAGAGGTGGTGTTCTCTGTAGAGAGAGGTGGTGTTCTCTTTGGAGAGAGGGCTTTTGTCAGTAGAGAGAGATAGTGTTCTCTGTAGAGAGAGGTGGTGTTCTCTTTAGAGAGAGGTGCTTCTCTCTGTAGAGATAGATAGTGTTCTCTGTAGAGAGAGGTGGTGTTCTCTGTAGAGAGAGGTGGTGTTCTCTGTAGAGAGAGGTGCTTCTCTCTGCAGAAAGAGGTGGTGTTCTCTGTAGAGAGAGGTGGTGTTCTCTGTAGAGAGAGGTGGTGTTCTCTGTAGAAAGAGGTGCTTTTCTCTGCAGAGAGAGGTGGTGTTCTCTGTAGAGAGTGGGGCTGTTCTCTGTAGGGAGAGGTGGTGTTCTCTGTGGAGAGAGGGCCTTTCTCTGTAGAGAGAGATAGTGTTCTCTGCAGAGCGAGGTGGTGTTCTCTGTGGAGAGAGGGCTTTTCTCTGTAGAGAGAGATAGTCTTCTCTGTAGCGAGAGGTGGTGTTGTCCTTATAGAGAAGTGGTGTTCTCTGTAGAGAGAGGTGGTGTTCTCTGTAGAGTGAGGTGGTGTTCTCTGTAGAGAGAGGTTGTGTTCTCTGTAGAGAGAGATGGTGTTCTCTTTGGAGAGGGGGCTTTTCTCAGTAGAGAGAGATAGTGTTCTCTGTAGAGAGATGTGGTGTTCTCTGTAGAGAGAGGTGGTGTTCTCTGTAGAGAGAGGTGGTGTTCTCTGTAGAGAGAGGTTCTTCTCTCTGCAGAGAGCAGTGGTGTTCTCTGTAGAGAGAGGTGGTGTTCTCTGTAGAGAGAGGTGGTGTTCTCTTTGGAGAGAGGGCTTTTGTCATTAGAGAGAGATAGTGTTCTCTGTAGAGAGAGGTGGTGTTCTCTTTAGAGAGAGGTGCTTCTCTCTGTAGAGATGGATAGTGTTCTCTGTAGAGAGAGGTGGTGTTCTCTGTAGAGAGAGGTGCTTCTCTCTGCAGAAAGAGGTGGTGTTCTCTGTAGAGAGAGGTGGTGTTCTCTGTAGAGAGAGGTGGTGTTCTCTGTAGAAAGAGGTGCTTTTCTCTGCAGAGAGAGGTGGTGTTCTCTGTAGAGAGTGGGGCTGTTCTCTGTAGAGAGAGGTGGTGTTCTCTGTAGATAGAGGGCTTTTCTCAGTAGAGAGAGATAGTGTTCTCTGTAGAGAGGTGGTGTTCTCTGTAGACAGAGGTGCTTCTCTCTGCAGAAAGAGGTGGTGTTCTCTGTAGAGAGAGGTGGTGTTCTCTGTAGAGAGAGGTGGTGTTCTCTGTAGAGAGGTGGTGTTCTCTGTAGAGAGAGGTGGTGCTCTCTGTAGAGAGAGGTGGTGTTCTCTGTAGAGAGAGGTAGTGTTCTCTTTGGCCAGAGGGCTTTTCTCTGTAGAGAGAGATAGGGTTCTCTGTAGAGAGAGGTGGTGTTCTCTGTTTAGAGAGGGCTTTTCTCAGTAGAGAGAGATAGTGTTCTCTGTAGAGAGAGGTGGTGTTCTCTGTAGAGAGAGGTGGTGTTCTCTGTAGAGAGAGGTGGTGTTCTCTGTAGAGATAGATAGTGTTCTCTGTGGAGAGAGGGCCTTTCTCTGTAGAGAGAGATAGTGTTCTCTGCAGAGCGAGGTGGTGTTCTCTGTGGAGAGAGGGCTTTTCTTTGTAGAGAAAGATAGTGTTCACTGTAGCGAGAAGTGGTGTTCTCCGTAGAGAGAAGTGGTGTTCTCTGTAGAGTGAGGTGGTGTTCTCTGTAGAGAGAGTTGCTTCTCTCTGCAGAGAGAGGTGGTGTTCTCTGTAGAGAGAGGTGGTGTTCTCTGTAGATAGAGGGCTTTTCTCAGTAGAGAGAGATAGTGTTCTCTGTAGAGAGAGGTGGTGTTCTCCGTAGAGAGAAGTGGTGTTCTCTGTAGAGAGAGGTGGTGTTCTCTGTAGAGAGAGGGCTTTTCTCAGTAGAGAGAGATAGTGTTCTCTGTAGAGAGAGGTGGTGTTCTCTGTAGAGAGAGGTGCTTCTCTCTGCAGAAAGAGGTGGTGTTCTCTGTAGAGAGAGGTGGTGTTCTCTGTAGAGAGAGGTGGTGTTCTCTGTAGAGAGAAGTGGTGTTCTCTGTAGAGAGAGGTGGTGTTCTCTGTAGAGAGAGGTGGTGTACTCTGTAGAGTGAGGTGGTGTTCTCTGTAGAGAGAGGTGGTTCTCTCTGCAGAGAGAAGTGGTGTTCTTTGTAGAGAGAGGTGGTGTTCTCTGTAGAGAGAGGTGGTGTTCTCTTTGGCGAGAGGGCTTTTCTCTGTAGAGAGAGATAGGGTTCTCTGTAGAGAGAGGTGGTGTTCTCTGTAGAGAGAGGTGGTGTTCTCTGTAGAGAGAGGTGGTGTTCTCTGTAGAGAGGTGGTGTTCTCTGTAGAGAGAGGTGGTGCTCTCTGTAGAGAGAGGTGGTGTTCTCTGTAGAGAGAGGTGGTGTTCTCTTTGGCCAGAGGGCTTTTCTCTGTAGAGGGAGATAGGGTTCTCTGTAGAGAGAGGTGGTGTTCTCTGTGGAGAGAGGGCTTTTCTCAGTACAGAGAGATAGTGTTCTCTGTTGAGAGAGGTGGTGTACTCTGTAGAGAGAGGTGGTGTTCTCTGTAGAGAGAGGTGGTGTTCTCTGTAGAGATAGATAGTGTTCTCTGTAGAGAGAGGTGGTTTTATCTGTAGAGAGAGGTGGTGTTCTCTGTAGAGAGAGGTCCTTCTCTCTGCAGAAAGAGGTGGTGTTCTCTGTAGAGAGAGGTGGTGTTCTCTGTAGAGAGAGGTGGTGTTCTCTGTAGAAAGAGGTGCTTTTCTCTGCAGAGAGAGGTGGTGTTCTCTGTAGAGAGTGGGGCTGTTCTCTGTAGGGAGAGGTGGTGTTCTCTGTGGAGAGAGGGCCTTTCTCTGTAGAGAGAGATAGTGTTCTCTGCAGAGCGAGGTGGTGTTCTCTGTGGAGAGAGGGCTTTTCTCTGTAGAGAGAGATAGTCTTCTCTGTAGCGAGAGGTGGTGTTGTCCTTATAGAGAAGTGGTGTTCTCTGTAGAGAGAGGTGGTGTTATCTGTAGAGTGAGGTGGTGTTCTCTGTAGAGAGAGGTTGTGTTCTCTGTAGAGAGAGATGGTGTTCTCTTTGGAGAGGGGGCTTTTCTCAGTAGAGAGAGATAGGGTTCTCTGTAGAGAGAGGTGGTGTTCTCTGTAGAGAGAGGTGGTGTTCTCTGTAGAGAGAGGTGGTGTTCTCTGTAGAGAGGTGGTGTTCTCTGTAGAGAGAGGTGGTGCTCTCTGTAGAGAGAGGTGGTGTTCTCTGTAGAGAGAGGTGGTGTTCTCTGTAGAGATAGATAGTGTTCTCTGTGGAGAGATGGCCTTTCTCTGTAGAGAGAGATAGTGTTCTCTGCAGAGTGAGGTGGTGTTCTCTGTGGAGAGAGGGCTTTTCTTTGTAGAGAAAGATAGTGTTCACTGTAGCGAGAAGTGGTGTTCTCCGTAGAGAGAAGTGGTGTTCTCTGTAGAGTGAGGTGGTGTTCTCTGTAGAGAGAGTTGCTTCTCTCTGCAGAGAGAGGTGGTGTTCTCTGTAGAGAGAGGTGGTGTTCTCTGTAGATAGAGGGCTTTTCTAATTAGAGAGAGATAGTGTTCTCTGTAGAGAGAGGTGGTGTTCTCCGTAGAGAGAAGTGGTGTTCTCTGTAGAGAGAGGTGGTGTTCTCTGTAGAGTGAGGTGGTGTTCTCTGTAGAGAGAGGTGCTTCTCTCTGCAGAAAGAGGTGGTGTTCTCTGTAGAGAGAGGTGGTATTCTCTGTAGAGAGAGGTGGTGTTCTCTGTAGAGAGAAGTGGTGTTCTCTGTAGAGAGAGGTTGTGTTCTCTGTAGAGAGAGATGGTGTTCTCTTTGGAGAGGGGGCTTTTCTCAGTAGAGAGAGATAGTGTTCTCTGTAGAGAGATGTGGTGTTCTCTGTAGAGAGAGGTGGTGTTCTCTGTAGAGAGAGGTGGTGTTCTCTGTAGAGAGAGGTTCTTCTCTCTGCAGAGAGCAGTGGTGTTCTCTGTAGAGAGAGGTGGTGTTCTCTGTAGAGAGAGGTGGTGTTCTCTTTGGAGAGAGGGCTTTTGTCAGTAGAGAGAGATAGTGTTCTCTGTAGAGAGAGGTGGTGTTCTCTTTAGAGAGAGGTGCTTCTCTCTGTAGAGATAGATAGTGTTCTCTGTAGAGAGAGGTGGTGTTCTCTGTAGAGAGAGGTGGTGTTCTCTGTAGAGAGATGTGCTTCTCTCTGCAGAAAGAGGTGGTGTTCTCTGTAGAGAGAGGTGGTGTTCTCTGTAGAGAGAGGTGGTGTTCTCTGTAGAAAGAGGTGCTTTTCTCTGCAGAGAGAGGTGGTGTTCTCTGTAGAGAGTGGGGCTGTTCTCTGTAGGGAGAGGTGGTGTTCTCTGTGGAGAGAGGTGGTGTTCTCTGTAGAGAGAGGTGGTGTTCTCTGTAGAGATAGATAGTGTTCTCTGTAGAGAGAGGTGGTTTTCTCTGTAGAGAGAGGTGGTGTTCTCTGTAGAGAGAGGTCCTTCTCTCTGCAGAAAGAGGTGGTGTTCTCTGTAGAGAGAGGTGGTGTTCTCTGTAGAGAGAGGTGGTGTTCTCTGTAGAAAGAGGTGCTTTTCTCTGCAGAGAGAGGTGGTGTTCTCTGTAGAGAGTGGGGCTGTTCTCTGTAGGGAGAGGTGGTGTTCTCTGTGGAGAGAGGGCCTTTCTCTGTAGAGAGAGATAGTGTTCTCTGCAGAGCGAGGTGGTGTTCTCTGTGGAGAGAGGGCTTTTCTCTGTAGAGAGAGATAGTCTTCTCTGTAGCGAGAGGTGGTGTTGTCCTTATAGAGAAGTGGTGTTCTCTGTAGAGAGAGGTGGTGTTATCTGTAGAGTGAGGTGGTGTTCTCTGTAGAGAGAGGTTGTGTTCTCTGTAGAGAGAGATGGTGTTCTCTTTGGAGAGGGGGCTTTTCTCAGTAGAGAGAGATAGGGTTCTCTGTAGAGAGAGGTGGTGTTCTCTGTAGAGAGAGGTGGTGTTCTCTGTAGAGAGAGGTGGTGTTCTCTGTAGAGAGGTGGTGTTCTCTGTAGAGAGAGGTGGTGCTCTCTGTAGAGAGAGGTGGTGTTCTCTGTAGAGAGAGGTGGTGTTCTCTGTAGAGATAGATAGTGTTCTCTGTGGAGAGATGGCCTTTCTCTGTAGAGAGAGATAGTGTTCTCTGCAGAGCGAGGTGGTGTTCTCTGTGGAGAGAGGGCTTTTCTTTGTAGAGAAAGATAGTGTTCACTGTAGCGAGAAGTGGTGTTCTCCGTAGAGAGAAGTGGTGTTCTCTGTAGAGTGAGGTGGTGTTCTCTGTAGAGAGAGTTGCTTCTCTCTGCAGAGAGAGGTGGTGTTCTCTGTAGAGAGAGGTGGTGTTCTCTGTAGATAGAGGGCTTTTCTAATTAGAGAGAGATAGTGTTCTCTGTAGAGAGAGGTGGTGTTCTCCGTAGAGAGAAGTGGTGTTCTCTGTAGAGAGAGGTGGTGTTCTCTGTAGAGTGAGGTGGTGTTCTCTGTAGAGAGAGGTGCTTCTCTCTGCAGAAAGAGGTGGTGTTCTCTGTAGAGAGAGGTGGTATTCTCTGTAGAGAGAGGTGGTGTTCTCTGTAGAGAGAAGTGGTGTTCTCTGTAGAGAGAGGTTGTGTTCTCTGTAGAGAGAGATGGTGTTCTCTTTGGAGAGGGGGCTTTTCTCAGTAGAGAGAGATAGTGTTCTCTGTAGAGAGATGTGGTGTTCTCTGTAGAGAGAGGTGGTGTTCTCTGTAGAGAGAGGTGGTGTTCTCTGTAGAGAGAGGTTCTTCTCTCTGCAGAGAGCAGTGGTGTTCTCTGTAGAGAGAGGTGGTGTTCTCTGTAGAGAGAGGTGGTGTTCTCTTTGGAGAGAGGGCTTTTGTCAGTAGAGAGAGATAGTGTTCTCTGTAGAGAGAGGTGGTGTTCTCTTTAGAGAGAGGTGCTTCTCTCTGTAGAGATAGATAGTGTTCTCTGTAGAGAGAGGTGGTGTTCTCTGTAGAGAGAGGTGGTGTTCTATGTAGAGAGAGGTGCTTCTCTCTGCAGAAAGAGGTGGTGTTCTCTGTAGAGAGAGGTGGTGTTCTCTGTAGAGAGAGGTGGTGTTCTCTGTAGAAAGAGGTGCTTTTCTCTGCAGAGAGAGGTGGTGTTCTCTGTAGAGAGTGGGGCTGTTCTCTGTAGGGAGAGGTGGTGTTCTCTGTGGAGAGAGGGCCTTTCTCTGTAGAGAGAGATAGTGTTCTCTGCAGAGCGAGGTGGTGTTCTCTGTGGAGAGAGGGCTTTTCTCTGTAGAGAGAGATAGTCTTCTCTGTAGCGAGAGGTGGTGTTGTCCTTATAGAGAAGTGGTGTTCTCTGTAGAGAGAGGTGGTGTTCTCTGTAGAGTGAGGTGGTGTTCTCTGTAGAGAGAGGTTGTGTTCTCTGTAGAGAGAGATGGTGTTCTCTTTGGAGAGGGGGCTTTTCTCAGTAGAGAGAGATAGTGTTCTCTGTAGAGAGATGTGGTGTTCTCTGTAGAGAGAGGTGGTGTTCTCTGTAGAGAGAGGTGGTGTTCTCTGTAGAGAGAGGTTCTTCTCTCTGCAGAGAGCAGTGGTGTTCTCTGTAGAGAGAGGTGGTGTTCTCTGTAGAGAGAGGTGGTGTTCTCTTTGGAGAGAGGGCTTTTGTCATTAGAGAGAGATAGTGTTCTCTGTAGAGAGAGGTGGTGTTCTCTTTAGAGAGAGGTGCTTCTCTCTGTAGAGATGGATAGTGTTCTCTGTAGAGAGAGGTGGTGTTCTCTGTAGAGAGAGGTGCTTCTCTCTGCAGAAAGAGGTGGTGTTCTCTGTAGAGAGAGGTGGTGTTCTCTGTAGAGAGAGGTGGTGTTCTCTGTAGAAAGAGGTGCTTTTCTCTGCAGAGAGAGGTGGTGTTCTGTGTAGAGAGTGGGGCTGTTCTCTGTAGGGAGAGGTGGTGTTCTCTGTGGAGAGAGGGCCTTTCTCTGTAGAGAGAGATAGTGTTCTCTGCAGAGCGAGGTGGTGTTCTCTGTGGAGAGAGGGCTTTTCTCTGTAGAGAGAGATAGTGTTCTCTGTAGCGAGAGGTGGTGTTCTCCGTATAGAGAAGTGGTGTTCTCTGTAGAGAGAGGTGGTGTTCTCTGTAGAGTGAGGTGGTGTTCTCTGTAGAGAGAGGTTGTGTTCTCTGTAGAGAGAGGTGGTGTTCTCTTTGGAGAGAGTGCTTTTCTCTGTAGAGAGAGATAGGGTTCTCTGTAGAGAGAGGTGGTGTTCTCTGTAGAGAGAGGTGGTGTTCTCTGTAGAGAGGTGGTGTTCTCTGTAGAGAGAGGTGGTGCTCTCTGTAGATAGAGGTGGTGTTCTCTGTAGAGAGAGGTGGTGTTCTCTTTGGCCAGAGGGCTTTTCTCTGTAGAGAGAGATAGGGTTCTATGTAGAGAGAGGTGGTGTTCTCTGTAGAGAGAGGTGGTGTTCTCTGTAGAGAGAGGTGGTGTTCTCTGTAGAGATAGATAGTGTTCTCTGTAGAGAGAGGTGCTTCTCTCTGCAGAGAGAGGTGGTGTTCTCTGTAGAGAGAGGTAGTGTTCTCTGTGGGGAGAGGGCTTTTCTCAGTAGAGAGAGATAGTGTTCTCTTTAGAGAGAGGTGGTGTTCTCTGTAGAGAGAAGTGGTGTTCTCTGTAGAGAGAGGTGGTGCTCTCTGTAGAGAGAGGTGGTGTTCTCTGTAGAGAGAGGTGGTGTTCTCTTTGGCGAGAGGGCTTTTCTCTGTAGAGAGAGATAGGGTTCTCTGTAGAGAGAGGTGGTGTTCTCTGTGGAGAGAGGGCTTTTCTCAGTAGAGAGAGATAGTGTTCTCTGTAGAAAGAGGTGGTGTTCTATGTAGAGAGAGGTGGTGTTCTCTGTAGAGAGAGTTGGTGTTCTCTGTTGAGAGAGGTGGTGTTCTCTGTAGAGAGAGGTGGTGTTCTCTGTAGAGATAGATAGTGTTCTCTGTAGAGAGAGGTGATTCTCTCTGCAGAGAGAGGTGGTGTTCTCTGTGGAGAGAGGGCTTTTCTCTGTAGATAGAGATAGTGTTCTCTGTAGAGAGAGGTGGTGTTCTATGTAGAGATAGGTGGTGTTCTCTGTAGAGAGGTGCTTCTCTCTGCAGAGAGAGGTGGTGTTCTCTGTAGAGAGAGGTGGTGTTCTCTGTAGAGTGACGTGGTGTTCTCTGTAGAGAGAGGTGGTGTTGTCTTTGGAGAGAGGGCTTTTCTCAGCAGAGAGAGATAGTGTTCTCTGTAGAGAGAGGTGCTTCTCTCTGCAGAGAGAGGTGGTGTTCTCTGTAGAGAGAGGTGGTGTTCTCTGTAGAGAGAAGTGGTGCTCTGTGTAGAGAGAGATAGGGTTCTCTGTAGAGAGAGGTGGTGTTCTCTGTGGAGAGAGGGCTTTTCTCAGTAGAGAGAGATAGTGTTCTCTGTAGAGAGAGGTGGTGTTCTCTGTAGAGAGAGGTGGTGTTCTCCGTAGAGAGAGGTGGTGTTCTCTGTAGACATAGGTGGTGTTCTCTGGAGAGAGAGGTGGTGTTCTCTGTAGAGAGAGGTGGTGTTCTCTGTAGAGAGAGGTGGTGTTCTCTGTAGAGATAGATAGTGTTCTATGTAGAGAGAGGTGCTTCTCTCTGCAGAGAGAGGTGGTGTTCTCTGTAGAGAGAGGTGGTGTTCTCTGTGGAGAGTGGGCTTTTCTCAGTAGAGAGAGATAGTGTTCTCTGTAGAGAGAGGTGGTGTTCTCTGTAGAGAGAGGTGGTGTTCTCTGTGGAGAGAGGGCTTTTCTCAGTAGAGAGAGATAGTGTTCTCTGTAGAGAGAGGTGGTGTTCTCTGTAGAGAGAAGTGGTGTTCTCTGTAGAGAGAGGTGGTGCTCTCTGTAGAGAGAGGTGGTGTTCTCTGTAGAGAGAGGTGGTGTTCTCTTTGGCGAGAGGGCTTTTCTCTGTAGAGAGAGATAGGGTTCTCTGTAGAGAGAGGTGGTGTTCTCTGTGGAGAGAGGGCTTTTCTCAGTAGAGAGAGATAGTGTTCTCTGTAGAGAGAGGTGGTGTTCTCTGTAGAGAGAGGTGGTGTTCTCTGTAGAGATAGATAGTGTTCTCTGTAGAGAGAGGTGGTGTTCTTTGTAGAGAGAGGTGGTGTTCTCTGTAGAGAGAGGTGCTTCTCTCTGCAGAAAGAGGTGGTGTTCTCTGTAGAGAGAGGTGGTATTCTCTGTAGAGAGAGGTGGTGTTCTCTGTAGAAAGAGGTGCTTTTCTCTGCAGAGAGAGGTGGTGTTCTCTGTAGAGAGAGGTGGTGCTCTCTGTAGAGAGAGGTGGTGTTCTCTGTAGAGAGAGGTGGTGTTCTCTTTGGCGAGAGGGCTTTTCTCTGTAGAGAGAGATAGGGTTCTCTGTAGAGAGAGGTGGTGTTCTCTGTGGAGAGATGGCTTTTCTCAGTAGAGAGAGATAGTGTTCTCTGTAGAGAGAGGTGGTGTTCTATGTAGAGAGAGGTGGTGTTCTCTGTAGAGAGAGTTGGTGTTCTCTGTTGAGAGAGGTGGTGTTCTCTGTAGAGAGAGGTGGCGTTCTCTGTAGAGATAGATAGTGTTCTCTGTAGAGAGAGGTGATTCTCTCTGCAGAGAGAGGTGGTGTTCTCTGTGGAGATAGGGCTTTTCTCTGTAGATAGAGATAGTGTTCTCTGTAGAGAGAGGTGGTGTTCTCTGTAGAGATAGGTGGTGTTCTCTGTAGAGAGGTGCTTCTCTCTGCAGAGAGAGGTGGTGTTCTCTGTAGAGAGAGGTGGTGTTCTCTGTAGAGTGACGTGGTGTTCTCTGTAGAGAGAGGTGGTGTTGTCTTTGGAGAGAGGGCTTTTCTCAGCAGAGAGAGATAGTGTTCTCTGTAGAGAGAGGTGGTGTTCTCTGTAGAGAGAAGTGGTGCTCTCTGTAGAGAGAGATAGGGTTATCTGTAGAGAGAGGTGGTGTTCTCTGTGGAGAGAGGGCTTTTCTCAGTAGAGAGAGATAGTGTTCTCTGTAGAGAGAGGTGGTGTTCTCTGTAGAGAGAGGTGGTGTTCTCCGTAGAGAGAGGTGGTGTTCTCTGGAGAGAGAGGTGGTGTTCTCTGTGGAGAGAGGGATTTTCTCTGTAGATAGAGATAGTGTTCTCTGTAGAGAGAGGTGGTGTTCTCTGTTGACATAGGTGGTGTTCTCTGGAGAGAGAGGTGGTGTTCTCTGTAGAGAGAGGTGGTGTTCTCTGTAGAGAGAGGTGGTGTTCTCTGTAGAGATAGATAGTGTTCTCTGTAGAGAGAGGTGCTTCTCTCTGCAGAGAGAGGTGGTGTTCTCTGTAGAGAGAGGTGGTGTTCTCTGTGGAGAGTGGGCTTTTCTCAGTAGAGAGAGATAGTGTTCTCTGTAGAGAGAGGTGGTGTTCTCTGTAGAGAGAGGTGGTGTTCTCTGTAGAGAGAGATGGTGTTCTCTGTAGAGAGAGGTGGTGTTCTCTTTGGAGAGAGGGCTTTTCTCAGTAGAGAGAGATAGTTTTCTCTGTAGAGAGAGGTGGTGTTCTCTGTAGAGAGAGGTGCTTCTCTCTGCAGAGAGAGGTGGTGTTCTCTGTAGAGATAGGTGGTGTTGTCTGTAGAGAGAGGTGGTGTTCTCTGTAGAGAGAGGTGCTTCTCTCTGCAGAGAGAGGTGGTGTTCTCTGTAGAGAGAGGTGGTGTTCTCTGTAGAGAGAGGTGGTGTTCTCTGTAGAGAGAAGTGGTGTTCTCTGTAGAGAGAAGTGGTGCTCTCTGTAGAGAGAGATAGGGTTATCTGTAGAGAGAGGTGGTGTTCTCTGTGGAGAGAGGGCTTTTCTCAGTAGAGAGAGATAGTGTTCTCTGTAGAGAGAGGTGGTGTTCTCTGTAGAGAGAGGTGGAGTTCTCCGTAGAGAGAGGTGGTGTTCTCTGTAGAGATAGATAGTGTTCTCTGTAGAGAGAGGTGCTTCTCTCTGCAGAGAGAGGTGGTGTTCTCTGTAGAGAGAGGTGGTGTTCTCTGTGGAGAGTGGGCTTTTCTCAGTAGAGAGAGATAGTGTTCTCTGTAGAGAGAGGTGGTGTTCTCTGTAGAGAGAGGTGGTGTTCTCTGTAGAGAGAGGTGGTGTTCTCTGTAGAGAGAGGTGGTGTTCTCTTTGGAGAGAGGGCTTTTCTCAGTAGAGAGAGATAGTTTTCTCTGTAGAGAGAGGTGGTGTTCTCTGTAGAGAGAGGTGCTTCTCTCTGCAGAGAGAGGTGGTGTTCTCTGTAGAGATAGGTGGTGTTGTCTGTAGAGAGAGGTGGTGTTCTCTGTAGAGAGAGGTGCTTCTCTCTGCAGAGAGAGGTGGTGTTCTCTGTAGAGAGAGGTGGTGTTCTCTGTAGAGAGAGGTGGTGTTCTCTGTAGAGAGAAGTGGTGTTCTCTGTAGAGAGAGGTGGTGTTCTCTGTAGAGAGAGGTGGTGTTCTCTGTAGAGAGAGGTGGTGTTCTCCGTAGAGAGAGGTGGTGTTCTCTGGAGAGAGAGGTGGTGTTCTCTGTGGAGAGAGGGATTTTCTCTGTAGATAGAGATAGTGTTCTCTGTAGAGAGAGGTGGTGTTCTCTGTAGACATAGGTGGTGTTCTCTGGAGAGAGAGGTGGTGTTCTCTGTAGAGAGAGGTGGTGTTCTCTGTAGAGAGAGGTGGTGTTCTCTGTAGAGATAGATAGTGTTCTCTGTAGAGAGAGGTGCTTCTCTCTGCAGAGAGAGGTGGTGTTCTCTGTAGAGAGAGGTGGTGTTCTCTGTGGAGAGTGGGCTTTTCTCAGTAGAGAGAGATAGTGTTCTCTGTAGAGAGAGGTGGTGTTCTCTGTAGAGAGAGGTGGTGTTCTCTGTAGAGAGAGGTGGTGTTCTCTTTGGAGAGAGGGCTTTTCTCAGTAGAGAGAGATAGTTTTCTCTGTAGAGAGAGGTGGTGTTCTCTGTAGAGAGAGGTGCTTTACTCTGCAGAGAGAGGTGGTGTTCTCTGTAGAGATAGGTGGTGTTGTCTGTAGAGAGAGGTGGTGTTCTCTGTAGAGAGAGGTGCTTCTCTCTGCAGAGAGAGGTGGTGTTCTCTGTAGAGAGAGGTGGTGTTCTCTGTAGAGAGAGGTGGTGTTCTCTGTAGAGAGAAGTGGTGTTCTCTGTAGAGAGAGGTGGTGTTCTCTGTAGAGAGAGGTGGTGTTCTCTTTGGAGAGAGGGCTTTTCTCAGTAGAGAGAGATAGTGTTCTCTGTAGAGAGAGGTGGTGCTCTCTGTAGATAGAGGTGGTGTTCTCTGTAGAGAGAGGTGGTGTTCTCTGTAGAGAGAGGTGCTTCTCTCTGCAGAGAGAGGTGGTGTTCTCTGTAGAGAGAGGTGGTGTTCTCTGTAGAGAGAGGTGGTGTTCTCTGTAGAGAGAAGTGGTGTTCTCTGTAGAGAGAGGTGGTGTTCTCTGTAGAGAGAGGTGGTGTTCTCTTTGGAGAGAGGGCTTTTCTCAGTAGAGAGAGATAGTGTTCTCTGTAGAGAGAGGTGGTGCTCTCTGTAGATAGAGGTGGTGTTCTCTGTAGAGAGAGGTGGTGTTCTCTGTAGAGAGAGGTGCTTCTCTCTGCAGAGAGAGGTGGTGTTCTCTGTAGAGAGAGGTGGTGTTCTCTGTAGAGAGAGGTGGTGTTCTCTGTAGAGAGAAGTGGTGTTCTCTGTAGAGAGAGGTGGTGTTCTCTGTAGAGAGAGGTGGTGTTCTCTGTAGAGAGAGGTGGTGTTCTCTTTGGCCAGAGGGCTTTTCTCTGTAGAGAGAGATAGGGTTCTCTGTAGAGAGAGGTGGTGTTCTCTGTGGAGAGAGGGCTTTTCTCAGTAGAGAGAGATAGTGTTCTCATTAGAGAGAGGTGGTGTTCTCTGTAGAGAGAGGTGGTGTTCTCTGTAGAGATAGATAGTGTTCTCTGTAGAGAGAGGTGGTGTTCTCTGTAGAGAAAGGTGGTGTCTCTGTAGAGAGAGGTGGCGTTCTCTGTAGAGAGAGGTGGTGTTCTCTTTGGAGAGAGGTGGTGTTCTCTGTAGAGAGAGATAGGGTTCTCTGTAGAGAGAGGTGGTGTTCTCTGTGGAGAGAGGGCTTTTCTCTGTAGATAGAGATAGTGTTCTCTGTAGAGAGAGGGGGTGTTCTCTGTTGAGAGAGGTGTTGTTCTCTGTAGAGAGAGATGGTGTTCTCTTTGACGAGAGGGCTTTTCTCTGTAGAGAGAGATAATGTTCTCTGTAGAGAGAGGTGGTGTTCTCTGTGGAGAGAGGGCTTTTCTCTGTAGAGAGAGGTGGTGTTCTCTGTAGAGAGAGGTGGTGTTCTCTGTAGAGAGAGGTGGTGTCTCTGTAGAGAGAGGTGGTGTTCTCTGTAGAGAGAGGTGGTGTGCTCTTTAGAGAGAGGTGGTGTTCTCTGTAGAGAGAGATAGGGTTCTCTGTAGAGAGAGGTGGTGTTCTCTGTGGAGAGAGGGCTTTTCTCTGTAGAGAGAGGTGGTGTTCTCTGTAGAGAGAGGTGGTGTTCTCTGTAGAGAGAGGTGGTGTCTCTGTAGAGAGAGGTGGTGTTCTCTGTAGAGAGAGGTGGTGTTCTCTGTAGAGAGAGGTGGTGTTCTCTGTAGAGAGAGGTGGTGTCTCTGTAGAGAGAGGTGGTGTTCTCTGTAGAGAGAGGTGGTGTTCTCTGTAGAGAGAGGTGCTTTGTACTGGTCCTTTACCCTGGATGATTACACTAGGAATGTCCGTTGTATTAGGGAGATTGATTGAACTCTGGCCGACCATAGTCTCCTTACCAGCTCTAACCTCTGCCACCTGGAACGGTACCATAGTATCAGTTGAAAACTGGTCAAAACCAACATACCATAACCCGAGATCCTGGGTCTTTACCGTTTTAATTGGGTGTATGGGTCTACATAGCCATCCCTCTCAGTGTGAGCTATGACCTGATTCCATGAACTACACAGTGATTTACACAAATACCTTCCATAGAGACCCATGGTTCTAGACTGCAAAGGAGTAAAATTCCACTGAGATATCCTTCCCCAATTCCACTCTCACTTCCTTACTATTCAGTTCCAGTGACCTTTTGAGATGCTTTGGTAATATCAAATTCCCCTCGTCTACCACGAGTCAAGTTACCTTCTTTGGCCTTCTCGGGGGTTCATGGTGTATCAGGAATACGGTCCCACAATCAGACAGCTCAGGACGGTCAGCACACCTGTGAAGCACCACCCTCTCCCAGAGAACATATCACCAGAGGCCAACTTACCTTCACTTCTATGAACGTTCACAGTGGGGATAGGTCGGGAACAAGGGAATCTTCAGTAAAGAGTTAAACCCCCGAACCTTATTGGTTACGGTTCTGCTCTTACCTCTGTGATTGTTCGACAGTATCAGAGTGTCTTACCCTCTTACAATGTGTGATATGCACCCAGGTAGCTCTTTCAGCTATCCTCACTGCGAAGGCTGTCACCAGGAGTACTTGGTATGGCCCCTCCCAACGGGCTGCTTCCCATCTATCCTCACAGCGAAGGCTGTCACCAGGAGTACTTGGTATGGCCCCTCCCAACGGGCTGCTTCCCATCTATCCTCACCGCGTAGGCAGTCACCAGGAGTACTTGGTATGGCCCCTCCCAACGGGGCTGCTTCCCGTCTATCCTCACCGCGTAGGCAGTCACCAGGAGTCCTTGGTATGGCCCCTCCCAACGGGCTGCTTCCCGTCTATCCTCACCGCGTAGGCAGTCACCAGGAGTCCTTGGTATGGCCCCTCCCAACGGGCTGCTTCCTGTCTGTTCTCCTCAGGGACTGGATTGAGTGAATCACCTTCTCCTGTAATTCACCAGTAGTGCATAAAATCTTGGACATACAGGTTTGGTTAACAAACAGTTTCTCATTTGTTATATCTGATTATATCTTCAACTTCTATGTCTACTTTGTTAACTAGATTTTTTTTTTTAAATGTGTTTATTATCCAATAGGCCACAAAGTGTCCTATCCCCGTCCTATCCTAGACCACAATTTACCCATCCCCCCTTTGATACCTGGCTCTGCCCAGGTAACATTACAACAGCCTATTTAAACTGTAACTTAGGTAAAATAGATAGGTACCCTTTGTGCCAAATTCCTCCTTTATCAGTGGCTCCCATCTTAACCCATCTATTAACTTCCTTAATCGGAGCTCTAAGCTGACTTTCCTTCAGTAATTCTGTGTCAATACTAACTTCCTCTTTCAAGTGAGATACTGTGTGTGGGTGTTGTTTTCTGGCCGCTCTCTTAGCTTCCTCATCTGCCCTTTCACATTTACAAATTGCTACTGTCTTTGGTCATAAAACTGCCTTTAGTAAATTCAAAATTCGCTTCTCCACTGAGTTGCAAATACATGGATGGTGTTAAAAGCATAAGCACTGTCAATATATATCGTAATGCATTTACCCTTCCTCAAATCCCAAGCTCTGGTAAGGGCTCCATCTTAATGCTCCATCTTCCAACACCTCAGTAAGAGTCACTAATGCATAATCAGTTGCATTTGAGCCATCTGAGTTCTTTCTATACGACCCATCTACAAACATAGTCAGTTCCCCATCCGATAAAGCTAGATCAGTCAAATCGGGTCGTTGTAAGACAACGTTCTTGGTTTCTGTTACACAATCATGTGGGCAGCCATGAGAAACTAGAGTGGAGGGGTTCAAGGTAGAACATCGCTCTATTGTTAGATTTGGAATATTTAACAGAATAATCTTACAAGACAAGTGTCTAGCTGGCATTTGAGCCATCTGGGTTCTTTCTATACGACCCATCTACAAACATAGTCAGTTCCCCATCCAATAAAGCTAGATCAGTCAAATCGCCATTTTATGTTCCAATAACAAGATTGAGACGGCATGTGGTACCCTCAAAGTCAAATCATGGTACAGTACTACAGAGGCTGAGTCCTCCACAGGCCGTGCTGCAGCCACCACTGACTGCAAACACAGGGGCATTGTTTGTTCCACCTCATCGAGACGGGAGGAATAATAGGCCACCGGCTTATTCTTCCCTCCGTGTCTCTGAGTCAACCCTGATGTCATGAACCCCTCCCTGCAGTCCACAGTCTGTGTGAATTCACGGTCATACCTAGGGAATGCCAGAAGAGTGTCAGATATCAATAGCTGTTTAATAGCCACAAACGGTTTCTCCGCCTCTCTTGTCCATACAATCTTTTCTTTAGCTGTCATAGCCTTACCATAAATCAAACCACTAAGTAACCCTATATGCAATGCAAAGTGTGGGACCCATGCCCTACAATAATGAATCATTCCCTAGAAACTCATCATCTGTTTTTTTGTTAAATGTTTTGGGTGCTTCTAAGATAGCTGTATTTCTGGTTACATTAAGTGTTCTCCCTTCCTGAGTTATAGTGTGTCCTAAATAGATAACTTGTTCTTGCCAGAGCTGTAACTTCCTCTTATTAACCTTGTGACCTTGGTCTGCTAAGAAGAGGAATAGAGCAAGAATATTTGCTCTAAAGCCCTATTATTACATATATCAAAAATTTAGTTTACACATAGAAGATCAAATTTAATTTTCTTTCCCATTACTGTCAATAGCAGATAGGGTTTCTGTTTCCAAATGTTTACTTACTGTCTCCCTGTTTCCGTTCGTGGACCTTGGAAAAATCAACATGTCTACAGTAGTAATCTCTAGGATTATTACATAGTTAAATTTCATTATTTCGATACTCTCAAAGATCCTGGATCACCCCAGATGCCATATATCCCTGTCAACTTTCTACTATTTAAATAAAAAATCTTCTAATAATTAAACAAAGCCAAAACGACTGCTAAACATAGCATATGTTTTCTGTACCAATGAAATCTCTCCTTCGGGAGTCTACTGTATTTGAATCTAACAATAATATGGGTTAATCTTAAATTAGTCTCATCAATAATTTAATATATGTAGCGTAGTGTGGGATCCATTATCTACAGTAATTTACCATCCCTAAGAACTGCAACATTTTCTTTACATAATTAATTGTTACGCTTATAAAATCTCAATTTTTCTATCTTCATCGTTGTTCCTGCCCTGTTGGCTTAAAATATGTCCTAAATACTTAACATGAGTCTACCATAATTAAAACTTATCCTAGCTAATTTTCTCACCACATTCATCAAATAAAATATAATGACACTATTGTATCAATTTCACAGCCTTGTTGTATTAAATTACCTCAATATCAGTAATACAAATGACCTTAGATTCTCCATCCAAATGGCTTTCCAATGAGGCTGACCAGACCCCAAAGGAAAGTTATGATAGAAGTCATAAGTCATACCACCCCTTCAAATAAGTGTTTCTTACTGCATTAAACAACATTCCTTTATCAAAATAATTCACGTATTGAATTAAAACTTCAGAAAATAAAACTTCAAAAATTCCATGTAACTCACTCACTCTCTGCTCTCGCTCTCGTTGTCTCTGTCTCTCTCTTTACACTTGCCTTCCTGCTGCTACTATATCTCTCTTTTTCTTTCGCCTACGTTCCCTTTTCTGTCTCTGTCTACTGTTCCTTGGTGGGACCTTACGATCCTCTGCCATGTGACCTGTTTTATCGCCGTTGTAGCACTTTCTGCCCTCGGGTTCTATCCTGTTTGCAATCTCTGTGATTATGTCCCTTCCTATTGCAATGTTTACAGGGACCAATACACTCCCGGGCAAAATGTCCTGTCTCATTGCAATTGAAACATTTTCTATCGTCTGATCCTGTCCATTTTCTCCCTTCTCTCTTAGGTCCCTTCCCCTTAAGGCCTCCTTTACGTTCGTTTACAATTACCCTGATAGTTACTGTCAAATGCTACGACTCGACCTGTTCACTCTTTTTACAGTCTCGGTGGTAATGGCCTACTTTAGTGCAGTGTTTACAATCTCACAATCTCTAGCAAAATGACCCGGTTTGTTCCAGTTGAAGCATGTATGTTCACCTTTCTTTTGACGGTCTCTATCCACTTTTCTCCACTTTTCCCCTTTCTCTACCTCTATCCACTTTCTCAAGAAGGTTTCTAAATCCTGTCCTCCTTCCCCAGCCCGTGGGTTCTGTAAGGCAATTAGGGGATATTCACTGACCTCTTCTCCTTTCTTCCTGTCGCTTGTTTACTCTGCGTCTTAGTTTAGTTAAATCTTTCCTGACTTTCCCTAGGGCAGCTAGCCCTATCCTTTCCTCCTCCTGCTTGCTACTTACATCGTGCTTCTTATTTTCTCCCTCTGCTCTTTTCCTGGCTTCCGAAAGCCAGACTCTGGCTGTGTTCAACCCCTGTTTATTCTGCTTCCTAACATCCTTACCACATTCCTTATGTATCTGTTTTATTAGCAATTCCAGTTTTTCAACATCCAAATGCCCATCAAATTCATACTTCTTTCTCCATTTTGGACCAAAATCAATGTTCCGTTTATCTCTCTGCTCCATATATTGCTCGTCTCCCGTTAATTCCGGGACCTCCTTTGAGGATTTACTACCCATGTTTGATAAATTCTTGCCGTTCCTAGTAGCTATGGTATTTATCACGACCTATGTGTGTGCGGTTTACCGTTAACTAGTATTATAGTTGCTCTTCTGTCTGACCATGTGTTTGTGTCTCTTTAATGTTTACCATCTATGTGTATATTTGGGGAAAACTCCACTACTTCTATGTGTATGGATTTATATATGTGTTTCTCCTTTTGGTAACCTCATGTCTATAGATTTGGCTTTTATCCCAATCCTCTAGATTAGGTACCGGAAACTTAGTCTATAGAGTTGACTATCGATCGGACATAGGGGTCGTAAATCCCTAGTTAACCTCCTATTTCATGTTGTGTCATAGGACTTTTAAAGTACACCAATATCTCGCATCTCACTCCTCTCCACCGTTTCGATATTACTTCAGTCCTGACTATTGAATTAACATAGACGGTCAATTACTCCGCCTACTCCTCACATCACCTATTTAATATCCCCGCCTAATAACCCCGTTGGCCTTCAAGGCGCCAAGATCTATTAAGCTCTATTTTATTTGTGGCAGCGCCTTACCTCAGGTCATTTTCGGACCTAACATCCATTTATCGATACATCCATGTACAGTGCCTTGCGAAAGTATTCGGCCCCCTTGAACTTTGCGACCTTTTGCCACATTTCAGGCTTCAAACATAAAGATATAAAACTATATTTTTTTGTGAAGAATCAACAACAAGTGGGACACAATCATGAAGTGGAACGACATTTATTGGATATTTCAAACTTTTTTAACAAATCAAAAACTGAAAAATTGGGCGTGCAAAATTGTTCAGCCCCTTTACTTTCAGTGCAGCAAACTCTCTCCAGAAGTTCAGTGAGGATCTCTGAATGATCCAATGTTGACCTAAATGACTAATGATGATAAATACAATCCACCTGTGTGTAATCAAGTGTCCGTATAAATGCACCTGCACTGTGATAGTCTCAGAGGTCCGTTAAATGCGCAGAGAGCATCATGAAGAACAAGGAACACACCAGGCAGGTCCGAGATACTGTTGTGAAGAAGTTTAAAGCCGGATTTGGATACAAAAAGATTTCCCAAGCTTTAAACATCCCAAGGAGCACTGTGCAAGCGATAATATTGAAATGGAAGGAGTATCAGACCACTGCAAATCTACCAAGACCTGGCCGTCCCTCTAAACTTTCAGCTCATACAAGGAGAAGACTGATCAGAGATGCAGCCAAGAGGCCCATGATCACTCTGGATGAACTGCAGAGATCTACAGCTGAGGTGAGAGACTCTGTCCATAGGACAACAATCAGTCGTATATTGCACAAATCTGGCCTTTATGGAAGAGTGGCAAGAAGAAAGCCATTTCTTAAAGATATCCATAAAAAGTGTTGTTTAAAGTTTGCCACAAGCCACCTGGGAGACACACCAAACATGTGGAAGAAGGTGCTATGGTCAGATGAAACCAAAATGGAACTTTTTGGCAACAATGCAAAACGTTATGTTTGGCGTAAAAGCAACACAGCTGAACACACCATCCCCACTGCCAAACATGGTGGTGGCAGCATCATGGTTTGGGCCTGCTTTTCTTCAGCAGGGACAGGGAAAATGGTTAAAATTGATGGGAAGATGGATGGAGCCAAATACAGGACCATTCTGGAAGAAAACCTGATGGAGTCTGCAAAAGACCTGAGACTGGGAAGGAGATTTGTCTTCCAACAAGACAATGATCCAAAACATTAAGCAAAATCTACAATGGAATGGTTAAAAAATAAACATATCCAGGTGTTAGAATGGCCAAGTCAAAGTCCAGACCTGAATCCAATCGAGAATCTGTGGAAATGCTCTCCATCCAACCTCACTGAGCTCGAGCTGTTTTGCAAGGAGGAATGGGAAAAAATGTCAGTCTCTCGATGTGCAAAACTGATAGAGACATACCCCAAGCGACTTACAGCTGTAATCGCAGCAAAAGGTGGCGCTACAAAGTATTAACTTAAGGGGGCTGAATAATTTTGCACGCCCAATTTTTCAGTTTTTGATTTGTTAAAAAAGTTTGAAATATCCAATAAATGTCGTTCCACTTCATGATTGTGTCCCACTTGTTGTTGATTCTTCACAAAAAAATACAGTTTTATATCTTTGTTTGAAGCCTGAAATGTGGCAAAAGGTCGCAAAGTTCAAGGGGGCCGAATACTTTCGCAAGGCACTGTATATTGGTCATACAAAACCCATAGAATCTGTTTGGAATAGTAACGCTCCTATTGTTGATAAATTCTAAACCTTTTAGAACATCAACCAAAGATAACTTAAATCATTCCCCCAAAAAAATCAGAAATTGAGGCTACTGACCTTGTCGCCGACTGGGAAAAGCAATGTTGGTTTTGGATCTAGTCACCGTTCCTGCTCACCTGGGATGTATACCGGCCTGTTATAGAGCCCCAATGTCACAGGACAGGACTTTGTTTTACGGGACCACGTCCCGCACGTGCACGGTTCTCGGCTTGTTACCTTCAGATGACAGGAACAGATATTTAGATCCGGCTCGAAGGACCAGATTGTTAGAGGAATTTTGATTCCTATATGTTCATTAATCAATTCAAGGAAAACACACCGTTTCTAAGAATTTGTAAATCCTTATTTGCATAAAATAGACAGAGACCAGCCTTAAAAGTAATCAGTAGTGTTTATTCCCGAGAGCTCTGCCATAATCACATGTACATTGTCTTATATATCACATACAGTGTCATAGCTTTTAATATGTCCCTCCTCTTCTTGGACATTGTCTTTCTTCCTCTTGGACAATGACTTAGCTACTTTTCAATGCAATTCCAACACACACATATTGTTTATCTTATGTTACCACATGTTACGCAATCTATTGCAAGTCCAATGGTTTTTCCCCTCCCTGGATGGGGACCAGACATTTCTCCTGTTGTTAGTTTCACTGTGGTCACAAGTTGTCTGTTAACACTTCCTCTTGGTCTATGTATACATTTTAAACTTTATATATTTTATTCTTCAGACAGCATAGAGTTCTGTTAATTAACGTTAGTTATAATTCCACGTTGAATGCATACATTATTTAGTCATTATTGATAAAAATCCTTCAACAAAATCTAAACCAGATATAGAAAATAGACCTATATGATGATATAACCTCTATCGTTTACAATGGTTATCCAAGAACATGGTTGAGGAGGGCAGTGAGGTTAGTAAATGTAATGAGATGGCGTAGATCGGCCTTCTGTCTGGCCCCCCAGATCTCCACGCCCGCGGAGTGAACAGCTCCACATACATTGAAGAGAAACCCCAAGAGGGCCCAAAGCTGCCTGTCTCTTCACTAAGCCTTATTGAGCTAGAAACACATCTGCACTGTTTCCTAATAAGCAGTAGGGGGAGGCAGACTGCAACTGTTACTCTACTGCAACAGCGAAGCTCAGGATGATTCTATAACAAAGAAAGCTGCCTTGGCAATGAGTCTGGTGTTCTCTTGTGTGTTCATTTTACTTTTATTTTACATGATCAGCTGGTACAAAGAAATAAGACATTACTTTATTCACATGAAGGTAGTTCATGGATTCCATTGACACACTTCAAACATTGAATATCAGGAAGTTGCATAGATTGTTTGGTATATCTCTTTTTATATTAAAGATGGACAGGGGACCGCTGCTGGAAATGTACTGGAAGGGTGATTCAGCTGGTATGAGTCATCCAGATGTTTCTGGAGGTGAAACAGTATCATACGGGTAGTTTACGGGGTAGTGGGGACAAGGTTTCCAGTAACAGCACACACAGAAGAGCTCTGTCTCAACACGTTACATTTTTGATATCAGATCCTCTTGTTGATTCTCTTCAGGGTCACACCCTTCTCCCCAGTGGTTGTACAGAGCTGTATAACAGAGAAAGGAGACAAGAACACGGAGAGAGGGTTTATCAGAGTATTGGAATTAAAATATCCATTCTGTTGTACAGTATGTCACATAAAAGTGTTAACAAGACTCCTTACTTTAATCCCTCACTAACAAGTCTCCTTACTTTAATCCCTCACTAACAAGTCTCCTTACTTTAATCACTCACTAACAAGTCTCCTTACTTTAATCCCTCACTAACAAGTCTCCTTACTTTAATCCCTCACTAACAAATCTCCTTACTTTAATCACTCACTAACAAGTCTCCTTACTTTAATCCCTCACTAACAAGTCTCCTTACTTTAATCACTCACTAACAAGTCTCCTTACTTTAATCCCTCACTAACAAGTCTCCTTACTTTAATCACTCACTAACAAGTCTCCTTACTTTAATCCCTCACTAACAAGTCTCCTTACTTTAATCACTCACTAACAAGTCTCCTTACTTTAATCCCTCACTAACAAGTCTCCTTACTTTAATCCCTCACTAACAAGTCTCCTTACTTTAATCCCTCACTAACAAGTCTCCTTACTTTAATCCCTCACTAACAAGTCTCCTTACTTTAATCCCTCACTAACAAGTCTCCTTACTTTAATCCCTCACTAACAAGTCTCCTTACTTTAATCCCTCACTAACAAGTCTCCTTACTTTAATCACTCACTAACAAGACTCCTTACTTTAATCACTCACTAACAAGTCTCTTAACTTTAATCACTCAATAACTCAATCACTGTACTCTTTCTTTCTCTCTGCCTCAGTCTCTTTCTCCTACCATGATCAGCTTGTCCCCACTGATCTCAGCAGTGAAATGATACTGGGGGAACGGAATAATTATCTTGCCTCCTTCCATGGTGACGGTGGTCTAAGAGGGACAAAAAGAGTTCACCACGTGACTCACATTCAGAGGGAAAGTACAGTACATACGCTGTATCTCTTTGAATACTATTCCAACGAGTTTAAAGAGCACACTCATTCATTCATTCACTTATTCACTCACCACGAACTTGGAGCGTAGCATGCTCTCTAGCTCACACTCATTCATTCATTCACTTATTCACTCACCACGAACTTGGAGCGTAGCATGCTCTCTAGCTCACACTCCTGTCCGATGGTGAACTTGTTAGTCAAGGTCCAGTTGGGAATAATCTGTGACCAGGTAAAATCGTCCCCCTCCTGAAGCACTTCTGTTATCACTTTGAAGTCAGTCTTGGCATGGGCAAACCCTGAAGGAAAAGTACAGAGGGTACAGTAAGGGTTATATGTTAAGGTTGGGGTTAGGGTAAGGGTAGGGGTAAAATATGGGTTATGGTTAGAATTAGACTGATAGTTGCGGCTAGTGTTAGGATTAAATGTTGTGGTTAGGGGTAGAGCTACGGTAGTGCACGGTGGAAAAGATTCATGGGGGAAAGATTGAGGTTAATGACATAAACATCTAATTAAAACCTTTTAGTTTGACTCAAACACGTTCAACACATAAATACATCTTTTAGAGTTTGACTTACCAATTGCCTCCAGAAACTCATCGTAATTCTCTTGACTTTCAAGCTCATACGTCCCAGAGAATGCCATGGTGGTGAAGAACTGACCAGAGACAGCAGAGAACTCTAGAGAGGTGTGGTATTCTCCTTCTTTTGAAAGAATTCTTTCTTTTTATCATGCAATGTTCAGTGACTCACTGACAAAACTGCCTCATTCCCTCCCTCCACACACAGGCCTCACTGACAGCAGCACAAAGACTCCAATAGGAAGTTTGTAGAGCACATGCCAGTCAAGGCAACTTGTCGTTCTATTGCCAATGCAACGAAATAACGTTGCTGCACGCAGAAACAGTCAGGCACTCAAGTGTTCAGAAAAGTGGATTTCACCTATGCTATTCACTATTGGGTTGCTGTTGCTTTAAGAAATGTCATATCGGATGTGATTGAGTCATACAGAACAAGTTTGTGCAGCATGACAGACAGATGTTTCTAATAAGATGCTCTGCACATTGCAATAGTATTGCTGACGTAACACCCCTATGGTGGATAGATAGTCTCTCCCATAGCCATGTATTTAATCATATGAATCTGGTCCCTCCTTTTCAGTGGTAGGCTCCCGAGTCAGTATTGATAATAACGATCATCTTGGCCTAGAAACCAATATAAAAACAAACGTTTTATGACAAAAGTTTTAGAACACCTACTCATTCAAGGGCTTTTCTTTATTTTTACTATTTTCTACATTGTAGAATAATAGTGAAGACATCAAACTACGTAATAACACATATGGAATCATGTAGTAACCCAAAAAGTGTTAAACAAATCTAAATATATTTTATATTTGAGATTCTTCAATTAACCACCCTTAGCCTTGATGACAGCTTTGAACACACTTGGCATTCTCTCAACCAAGGAGTTCCCACAAATGCTGAGCTCTTGTTGCCTGATTTTCCTTCACTCTGCAGTCTGACTCATTCCAAACCATCTCAATTTGGTTGAGGTCAGGGGATTGTGGAGACCAGATCATCTGATGCAGCACTCCATCACTCTAATTATTGGTAGAATAGACCTTACACAGCCTGGAGTGGTTTTGGGTCATTGTCCTGTTGAAAAACAAATGATAGTCCCACTAAGCCCAAACCAGATGGGATGGTGTATCGCTGCAGAATACATGCTGGTTAAGTGTGCCTTAATTTTAAATAAATCACAGACAGTGTCACCAGCAAAGCACCCCCACACCATAGCACCTCCTCCTCCATGCTTTACGGTGGGAAATACACAAGCGGAGATCATCAGTTCATCCATACCGCATCTCCCAAAGACACTCCAATTTGGACTCCAGACAAATGGACAAATGTCCACCGGTCTAATGTCCATTGTTCATGTTTCTTGGCCCAAGCAAGTCTCTTATTCTTATTGGGGTCCTTTTCTAGTCGTTTCTTTGCAGCAATTGAACCATGAAGGCCTGATTCACACAGTATCCCCTGAACAGTGGATGTTGAGATGTGTCTATTTGGTAATTGAAATTTGGCATTTTATTAGCATCCCCATTAGCTGTTGCAAGCAGCAGCTGCTCTTCCTGGTGTTCACACAAAACATGAAACTACCTACCCTCCAGGACACCTACACCACCCAATGTCACAGGAAGGCCATAAATATCATCAAGGACAACAACCACCCGAGCCACTGCCTGTTCACTCCGCTATCATCAAGAAGGCGAGGTCAGTACAGGTGCATCAAAGCTGGGACCGAGAGACTGAAAAACAGCTTCTATCTCAAGGCCATTTGACTGTTAAACAGCCACCACTAACATTGAGTGGCTGCTGCCAACATACTGACTCAACTCCAGCCACTTTAATAATGGAAATTGATGGAAAAAATGCATCACTAGCCACTTTAAACAATGCCACTTAATATAATGTTTACATACCCTACATTACTCATCTCATATGTATATTCATATACTGTACTCTATATCATCTACTGCATCTTTATGTAATACATGTATCACTAGCCACTTTAAACTATGCCACTTTGTTTACATACCCTACATTACTCATCTCATATGTATATACTGTACTCTATACCATCTACTGCATATTGCCGATGCCATTCTGTACCATCACTCATTCATATATCTTTATGTACATATTCTTTATCCCTTTACACTTGTGTGCATAAGGTAGTAGTTGTGGAACTGTTAGGTTAGATTACTGCATTGTCGGAACAAGAAGCACAAGCATTTCGCTACACTCGCATTAACATCTGCTAACCATGTGTATGTGACAAATACAATTTGATTTGATAATACAGAACGTCAATAGACAAGAACAGCTCAAGGACAGAAGTACATAAATTACTTGAACTCTGTGAAGCATTTATTTGGGCTGCAATTTCTGAGGCTGGTAACTCTAATGAACGGATGGAAGACCCAGAGGTAACTCTAATGAACTAATCCTCTGCAGCAGAGGTAACTCTGGGTCTTCCATTCCTGTGGCGGTCCTCATGAGAGCCAGTTTCATCATAGTGCTTGATGGTTTTTCGACTGTACTTCAATAAACTTAAAAAATTCTTGACATTTTCCGGAATGGCTGACCTTCAAATCTTAAAATAATGATGGACTGTTGTTTCTCTTTGCTCATTTGAGCTGTTCTTGCAATAATATGGACTTGGTCTTTTACCAAATATGGCTATCTTCTCTTTACCCCCTACCTTGTCACAACACAACTGATTGGCTCAAACCCATTAAGAAGGAAAGAAATTCCACAAATTAACTTTTAACAAGGCACGTCTGTTAATTGAAATGCATTCCAGGTGACTACCTCTGTCACGTTCGTTAAATGGAGGAGACCAAGGCGCAGCATGAGATGAATACATATTTTTTAATGAAGACGAAGAAACACAAAAACAAACTACAAAAACAACAAAACAAACGTGAAGCTAAATATAGTGCAGGCAACTAACACATAGACAATGACCCACAAATTACCCGAAGAATATGGTTGCCTAAATATGGTTCCCAATCAGAGACAATGTTATACAGCTGCCTCTGATTGAGAACCAATATAGGCAACCATAGACATACAAAACACCTAGATAGTAGACAACCCCATAAACATACAAAACCCCTAGACAGTGATAAAAACACATATATCACCCATGTCACACCCTGACCTAACCAAAATAATTTAAAAAAAAAGAATACTAAGGTCCCTTTCACCCAAAGGTGCGGACTCCTGGCCGCACGCCTAAGCCTATATGGGAGGGTCTGGATGTGGATCCCGCTCCACTTCTGACTCGGCCCACCTACGTGATGTCTCTGGAGCGGGAACCCTAGAGGACGCCACTGGACTGATGTTCGAGTCAGGAGTGAGTGGCTCCTCTGGACTGGAGGGAGACTCTGGCGGATCCGGACTGGAGGGAGACTCTGGCGGATCCGGACTGGGACCCGTCGTAGGAGGTTCCGGTCTGCGACCCGTCGTAAGAGGTTCCGGTCTGCGACCCGTCGTAGGAGGTTCCGGTCTGCGGCCCGTCGTAGGAGGTTCCGGTCTGCGGCCCGTCGTTGGAGGTTCCGGTCTGCGACCCGTCGTAGGAGATTCCGGTCTGCGACCCGTCGTAGGAGGTTCCGGTCTGCGACCCGTCGTAGGAGGTTCCGGTCTGCGACCCGTCGTAGGAGGTTCCGGTCTGCGACCCGTCGTAAGGTTCCGGTCTGCGACCCGTCGTAGGAGGTTCCGGTCTGCGATCCGTCGTAGGAGGTTCCGGTCTGCGGCCCGTCGTAGGAGGTTCCGGTCTGCGACCCGTCGTTGGAGGTTCCGGTCTGCGACCCGTCGTAGGAGGTTCCGGTCTGCGACCCGTCGTCGGAGGTTCCGGTCTGCGACCCGTCGTAAGGTTCCGGTCTGCGACCCGTCGTAGGAGGTTCCGGTCTGTGATCCGTCGTAGGAGGTTCCGGTCTGCGGCCCGTCGTAGGAGGTTCCGGTCTGCGGCCCGTCGTTGGAGGTTCCGGTCTGCGACCCGTCGTAGGAGATTCCGGTCTGCGACCCGTCGTAGGAGGTTCCGGTCTGCAACCCGTCGTAAGAGGTTCCGGTCTGCGACCCGTCGTAGGAGGTTCCGGTCTGCGACCCGTCGTAAGGTTCCGGTCTGCGACCCGTCGTAGGAGGTTCCGGTCTGCGACCCGTCGTAGGAGGTTCCGGTCTGCGATCCGTCGTAGGAGGTTCCGGTCTGCGACCCGTCGTGGGTGGTTCCGGTCTGTGACCCGTCGTAGGAGGTTCCGGTCTGCGACCCGTCGTAGGAGGTTCCGGTCTGCGACCCGTCGTAGGAGGTTCCGGTCTGCGATCCGTCGTAGGAGGTTCCGGTCTGCGGCCCGTCGTAGGAGGTTCTGGTCACCCTCTCTCTTTCTCTCTCTCTCTCACCGTCTCTCTCTTTTTCTCTCTCTCTCTTTTTCTCTCTCTCTCACCCTCTCTCTCTCTTTTTCTCTCTCTCACCCTCTCTCTCACCCTTTCTCTCTTTCTCTCTCTCTCACACTCTCTGTCTCTTTCTCTCTCTCTCTCTCTATTTCTCTCTCTCTCACCCTCTCTCTCTCTTTCTCTCGCTTTCTCACCCTCTCTCTCTCTTTCTCTCTCTCAACCTCTCTCTTTATTTCTCTCTCCTACTCTCTTTCTCTCTTTCTCTCTCTCTCACTCTCTTTTCAATACAAAATGAGAAGTATGAAAAAATTTGAAGCTTTTTGCTGCCTTTTTCAACAATACCGTCACCATATTCTTTTGTTCAGACACCATATAGAATAGTAGGAGACCGCTAGTTTCTTACCAATGTGCTTAAGGAATTCATCATGGATCTCGTATCTCCCAGTGTAAGCCTGGCAGCTTAGCGATGGAAGCAGCAGCTAATTGATGAAGATGAGGTGAGATGCCACTTTGCTCCTTTAAATGGTGTACACCGTCAACCAACCACACACATAGAACCATAAACATTGATAATGGTGCCACAATCACTGGCAGTGTGCCAATATGTTGGTCAGTGACATAGGTAATTCACCCTCTACTGCACATAAGCCAAGTCAAATAGAGAACTGTTTCTCACCAAAGTGACCATCTGTTGTGTTATAAACATGTCTCAGGTGTGTATGAAATTAGATTGAAGTAAATGATTTCAAAAGCAGCCATAAAATAAACTCCACTGTTCATTAAGAAATAAGTAGAATTGTACCTTGGACAGCACAGATTGAAATAATATCAAATGTAGGATTGTGAAATATAATGTCACTCCAAATGATGTCATTGGCTTCAGGTTCCTCTTTTGATTGTGGTAATCTGGTTGTCAGGTCCTATCACAAATAGGAGTGAGCGTTGCATAAAGACATTGGCCCATGTAGAAGCTTTCTCTTTCTCTTCCTGATCCTGATAGGGTGAAAGAAACATTGTGTTACGTAGCTGGCTCCCACAGCCTGGTTAACTACTCTGTCACCCTGACAACGCAATGACACTGCAAGCACTGACACCTTCAAATGATAACAATCTCATGACAGAGAGGATAAAGGGAATATCTTGACACCAAATGATTTCCTCTTTAATTCAGTGAAAGAAACAATGATATAGCTACAGGTTCATTTCAACAAAACAGCACAAAGAGACAGAGAGGGAGTGAAATGGGAGACTTGTCAGATCTTAAAACATGCACCTTTTTTTAACAAAGCAAATTTGAGGAAATCACTTCCGAAGTTCTATCAACACATTGACTGTAGCACTCGCTTATGAAAAACACTAGATCACTGCTATTCGCGTTTTCGAAATGCCTATGCCTACAAGGCCCTCCACACCCTCCCTTCAGGAAAATCAAATCACGACTCCATTTTGCTCCTCCCTTCCTATAGGCAGAAACTCAAACAGGAAGTACACATGCTAATGTCTATTCAACGCTGGTCTGACCAATCAGAATCCATGCTTTTAGATTGTCTTGATCATTGGGACTGGGATATGTTCTGGGTAGCCTCTGAGAATAACATTGACATATACACGGACGCTGTGACTGAGTTCATCAGGAAGTGTATAGGGTCTGTTGTTCCCACGGTGGCTATTAAAACATACCCAAAACAGAAACCGCGGATAGATGGCAGCATTCGCGCAAATCTGAAAGCACGGACCACCGCATTTAACCATGGCAATGTGACTGGGAATATGGTTGAATACAAACAGTGTAGTTATTCCTTCCATAAGGCAATCAAACAGGCAAAACCTCAGCACAGAGACAAAGTGGAGTCGCAATTCAACGGTTCAGACACAAGACGTATGTGGCATGGTCTACAGACAATCACGGATTACATAGGGAAAACCAGCCACGCCGCGGACACCGACGTCTTGCTCCCAGACAAGCTAAATACCTTCTTCACCTGCTTTGAAAATAACACAGTGCCACCGATGCAGCCCGCTCCCAGCCCACCCTCATTTTCCGTGGGCAACGGAAAGAGATGTAATCCCATATGATTACCCACTAGATGTTTTCCCATATGATTACTACACCGGATAAACCAGGTTAGACTTTATTTACCCACTAGATGTTTGTCAATATGATTACTACACCGGATAAACCAGGTTAGACTTTATTTACCCACTAGATGTTTGTCAATATGATTACTACACCGGATAAACCAGGTTATACTTTATTTAAGCAAACACACCATAAAGACAATGAGTGACATTAACAGAAATGTGATCATCTGCTCTTTACATATAGCACCATTCTCCGACTGATCACACTACAGAAACATTCACAGATCAGACCAACTTAAAGATAATGACCACAGACCAGCAACATTCACAGATCAGAACAACTGAAAGAGAATGACCACAGACCCAGGAGACCAGAAACATTCACAGATCAGACCAACTGAAAGAGATTGACCACAGCCCCAGGAGACCAGAAACAATCACAGATCAGACCAGCTGAAAGAGAATGACCACAGCCCCAGGAGACCAGAAACATTTACAGATCAGACCAGCTGAAAGAGAAGGAATGACAGATTAGGTTGCAGTTCTACAGGTAGTCCCAAGGTAGCATAGTCTCTCCCAGTCCTAGGGCCAATACTGTGGCCTTTTATAACTTAGATTTGCTCACCTCCGGCGTCCTCTCTCCTCCGTCCACTCTCGCCTCCTTTTGAAAAAGGTCAAAGTTAATCAAGGAGAGTCAGCGAGGAGAGTGAACGTGGATGAAAATACAGTTGCTTGAAATGAGACGGTCCCTCTCCACTTGCGCATCATTAGGAAAATTGCATTTACACAGGTGGATCCCCCAAACACGTGTAAAGTGCTCAAAACAAATTAAATTAGTTTTTCAATACATTTATAGATAAAACAATAAGTAGCATATTATTTTTAAATGTGTTCATTTTTTTCTCCTCTGACATAAAAGCTGATTCAAAGGGGGTGTGGCAGATTTCAAAACTTTTCCGCGGTAGGATACACATGAGTATCCTTGATGAAAGGTGGCCATTGAGGAGGGGAAGACACTCTTTTGTTCTCCCACTAACGAATTAACACACTCCTCCAACATTAAACCACTTTTTGGTTTCTGGGTCACAGAGGGGAGAGGACGGAGGACGGTCTTTGGCCCAAACGAGAATCTCCCTGTATGTACAGCCTTGAAACAGATGCATACATTGGTATGCTATGGTCAAATCCATAATGTACAGTTCTTGTGGTTTATCCCATTTCTACACTATTGCCCTTGATCATTTCTCTGAGAAATACAAGACAGCTTCATCTGTAGTCATCTCCATCTGACACTGTTCCATTGAACAGATGCTGGACAGACCCTGATGCTCAGTAATACCTGCTAACATACAGCAGAGGCCACTGTAGCGCCATCTCTACTCCTTCAACCATTTTCCATGCCAACAATACAAAACCATTGACAGTTTGACTTGACTTGAACCATTGACAGTAAATGGAACCATACATCACTCCCCCTCATCAATCAGGTACTGAACATGATTTAAATCCCCATAAGGAATCATTTAACAACAACTGATGGCTGTAAGACTCCCAGACAGTCAAACCTTATCCTCAGGTATGTCCCCTTCACGCTCCCCACATGGGAACGAGAACACCCCCTGGCTGGACTTCCTGTGAGACATCCCCCTCTGAGTCCCTCCACCCCCTACACCCCCCCTCAGTGTCCCCAGCTGGCAGTCAGCAGGACTCCCAGGCAGCATAGAGGAGGGCCTGGAGGCAGCAGAGGCCCAGCAGGTGGAGAGGGTCTCCCCCTCTGAGCAGGACGGCAGGTAGCTGGGGCTGGGGCTGGCTGAGGAGGGCAGGGTGCGCTGGCTCCCGTTGAGGCAGGCAGAGTTCTTCCGTGAGTAGCCAGACTCTGCAGAGTTCTTCCGTGAGTGGCCAGAGGAGTTGAAGTGGGAGGTGCGGTAGTTGGAAGCCCGCCAGCCTGGGCGACTTCTATAGTGACACTGGCATCTAAGGTTGGGGAGTGGCGGGAAAATGTTTAATTAAAAACATTGTCCATTGAAATGTGTATTTTGTTTCCACAGCTACAGACACAATGTACATACTCTAACATCATTTTATATCATTGGCCTAAGAAATACGAAAGGCCAACCGGAGGATGCAGATGAATTAAGGAGTACAGTAATATGATAGGTATTAAAGTAATAGACCAACCGGAGGATGCGTATGAAGGCCAGTTTGAACTCTCGGCTGTAGCAGGGGTAGATGATGGGGTTGAGACAGGAGTTGAAGTAGCCCAGCCAGAAGAACACCTTGAACAGCGTCTCAGGAGGACGAAAGTCTGGGTTGAAAGACCCTGGGGGAACAAGAACAGATACAAGTTATACAGCTTTATATTGATCTATATTGATCTGTGTTCCCTGTTCATAACAACAGCCTTTATATCATTAGAGTCAACACATAAAGCTGCACGCGTCAGGCTGCTTGATAAGCTCACTAGTGTACTTCTATTTTTGTCCAATAGATTGCAGCATGCTGTAATGAAACCATGTGGTTCATGATGGACCAAATCAGCTGGACATGTAAACTGCCTCAGTGAAAGATAAATAACGGGGGACAAAAACAGCTCATTGCGGCCTTTTGCAACATTGCCAGAAGACACAGTAAAGGAGGCCAGAGATCCTAAACTAGATAAATATCATTTTTACCCCTTCTGACAACGACGCCACATTAGTCCCAGGTATGTGGACCTGGCTGGCGGACACCAACCTAGCCACTTGGAATTGACACATAACAACACTAACAGGGCCTGGGATGACCCCAACATTCTGAGGGAAGACAGATACGTTCCAGATGAGATGCACCTCTTCAAAAAGAGGGCAGGAATCGGTATGTGTTCAAGGCTACATAGCATCTTAAACTTCTTAGCCTTGCTATCTCAAGGTCATATTTCAATTACGGTGGCATTTGTGCATTGCATTTGAATTAAAAAATACAAATAAAATAAAAATGTGTTTACCTTTATTTAACTAGGCAAGTCAGTTAAGAACAAATTCTTATTTACAATGAAGGCCTACACCTGCCAAAACAGGACCACGCTGAGTCAATTGTGCGCTGCCCTATGGCACTCTCAATCACAGCTGGTTGTGAGACAGACTGTAGTGATATCTCTAGCACTGAGATGCAGTGCCTTAGACCGCTGCGCCACTTGGGAGCCCTGGTACATCTTCCCATTCTAAATAAATGAATATGGTATCTTAAATGACTTTACCATTATGGTAACATTGTGTCACCAGTAATATTTGTATTTCAGGATCGGTGGGTCCCCTGCGGGACGTTGAGCTAATGTAGGCTAATGCTATTAGCATGAGGTTGTAAGTAACAAGACAATTTCGTAAGACATAGACATATCTGATATTGGCAGAAAGCTTACATTCTTGTTAATCTAACTGCACTGTCCAATTTACAGTAGCTATTACAGTGAAAGAATACCATGCTATTGTTTGAGGAGAGTGCACAGTTTTGAACATGAAAAGTTGAAATCAACCAATTAGGCACATTTGGGCAGTTGGAAACAACATTTTGAACAGAAATGCAATGGTTCATTGGCTCAGTCTAAAACTTTGCACTTTCACTGCTGCCATATAGTGGCCAAAATCTAAATTGCAGCTGGGCTGGAATAATACATGATGGCCTTTCTCTTGCATTTCAAAGATGAAGTTTTTTCTTTGTATTATCTTTTACCAGATCTAATGTGTTATATTCTCCTACATTCCTTTCACATTTCCACAAAGTCAAAGTGTTTCCTTTCCAATGGTACCAATAATATGCATATCCTTGATTCAGGGCCTGAGTTACAGGCAGTCAGATTTGGGTATGTCATTTTAGGCGAAAATTGAAAAAAAGGGTCCGTTCCTGAAGAGGATTTATAGGCCCCTCCCTCCAGTTTGCTACTGTTTGCTACTGGAGGGTATAATCAATGTCCTTGTATATCTTTGTAATCAGTGATTTGTCAAAGTGGTAACACCAATGAAATCAAACTGAGGGACACATTATACTAATTAAAGAAATAGGCATTTTAATAGTGTTCTTTATTCTTATTGAAACAATATATTCAATAATTGTGTTCATTGTCTAGCATTCAAAATAATAGATTGAACCCACAAAACATGTCACTACTCATCTATACCAGTGGGACAAGCCAACCTGCTAGCCCCCAGTGTTTTCTACAATGCATACAAATGGATGTGTTGTGGTGTAAAGGATGTACATGTTTTCTTATTAAATAACAGTTAAAAAAAACACAACATTTATTATCATGTGTTTTTACATTGTGCCAAAGTCAAGGGACAGCATTTACCACCACAATAAAATTATGAGCGAAAGCGAGACCACATGCATTTACCTACTAAATGACAAAAACCTGGACTCAATAACAAACGTTCCAACACCTAACTACAGTAGATTACAACATTAGCATGGATTCTCATCAAACACATTTCTTCTGTAGACTAATGAGAGCAGATAGTCTGTGTTATGTTGTGTCACACTCCCCACTGCTACGGCCAAGCATCGCTGGTGAGAGGGAATCTCATAGGAAAGAAATCTCATGCCTTAGGAAAGAAAACACTGAGTTGTGAAACACATAAAATAAGTATGGAATAGCTGGGCTGTGTATTTCTCTGTGTGTGTGTGTGTGTGTGTGTGTGTGTGTGTTTGTGTGTGTGTGTGTGTGTGTGTGTGTGTGTGTGTGTGTGTGTGTGTGTGTGTGTGTGTGTGTGTGTGTGTGTGTGTGTGTGTGTGTGTGCGTCTGTCTGAATGATGTCTGTGGTGTAGGGTAAGCCGCACTTGGTCTCTGGGGAGATGAACGGCCCAAATTAAAATCACATTCCTGGTAAAATTGTGGATGCTCTATAATCCCAGGCAATCGTGTGTGAAAGTTATAGGACAAATTAGGACATAATATCTGGAGAACCACATACTGTTCTCTTCCAGGACCCTGATGAAAACAACTTGTCTGTCATAACTCTGGATGTTAGGTTATTACATTATTGTATCTGAGCTCCTAGTGTGCGGCTCTCCTTTTCTTTTAAAGTGTTTTATTTCGCTAGCCTACACCTCGCCTAAACATTTGTGTGTTTCTTTCGCCTCCAGATGAATCTTTTCCAGGACACCAACATAAAGAGAAGTGCGTCTGGTAGTGGTAATTCCTGTCAACTGAAAATGGTAACACCTGTCTTCTGGTGGTAATGGTAACACTGTTACTTGGTAGTACTGGTAACAATGTCATCTGGTAGTGGTAACAACTGTCATCTGGAAGTGGTGATTCTGTCATCTGGTAGTAATGGTAACACTGTTACTTGGTAGTACTGGTAACACTGTCATCTGGTAGTACTGGTAACAACTTTTATCTCAACGTGGTAACACTGTCATATGGTAGTGATGATAACACTGTCATCTGGTAGTACTGGTAACACTGTCAGCTGGTAGTGGTAACACCTGTCATCTGGTAGTACTGGTAATACTGTCATCTGGTAATGGTTACACCTGTAAGCTGGTAGTACTGGTAACAGCTGTTATCTCGAAGTGGTAACACTGTCATCTTGTAGTGATGATAACACTGTCATCTGGTAGTACTGGTAACACTGTCAGCTGGTAGTACTGGTAATACTGTCATCTGGTAGTGGTGACACCTGTAATCTGGTAGTAATGGTAACACCTGTCATCTGGTAGTAATGGTAACACTGTCATCTGGTAGTACTGCAAACACTATCATCTGGTACTGGTAACGCTTTCACCTGGTAGTACTGTTAACACAGTCATCTGGTAGTGAGAAAACTGTAATCTGGTAGGACTGTTAACACTGTGACCTTTTCCTACTGTTAACACTGTCGTCTGATAGTACTGTTAACACTGTTGTCTGATAGTACTGTTAACACTGTCGTCTGATAGTACTGTTAACACTGTCGTCTGATAGTACTGTTAACACTGTCGTCTGATAGTACTGTTAACACTGTCGTCTGGTACTGGTAACACTGTCATCTGGCACTGGTAACACTGTCATCTGGAAGTGGTATAGCTATCATGTGGTAATACTGGTAACAACTGTCATGTGGTAGTGGTACAACTGTAATCTGGTAGTACTGGTAACACTGTCATCTGGTACTGGTACCACTGGTCATGTGGTAGTACTATTCACACGTCAACTGGTAAGTATAATCCTGTCATATGGTAGTAGTAACACTGTAAACTGGTAATGGTTACACTGTCATCTGGTAGTACTGGTAATACTGTCATCTGGTAATGGTTACTCTGTCATCTGGTAGTATTGGTAACACTGTCCACTGGTACTACGGGTAACACTGTCGTCTGGTAGCACTGGTAACACTGTCCAGTGGTTCCACTGGTAACACTGTCATCTGGTAGCACTGGTAATCTGGTAATGGATACCCTGCCATCTGGTACTATTGGTAACACTGTCATCTGGTAGTGGTAACACTGTCCACTGGTACTACTGGTAAGCCTGTCATATGGTAGTAGTAACACTGTCAACTGGTAATGGTTACACTGTCATCTGGTAGTTTCTGGTAATGCTGTCATCTGGTAATGTTTATCCTGTCATCTGGTAGTATTGGTAACACTGTCCACTGGTAGTACTGGTAATACTGTCATCTGGTAATGGTAACACTGTCATCTGGTAATGGTAACACTGTCATCTGGTAGTACTGGTAACACTGTCATCTGGTAGTACTGGTAACACTGTCATCTAGTGGTTCACATAACATTGCCATCTGGTGTTGGTAAGAATGTAATCTGGTAGTACTGGTAACACTCATATATTAAGGGTAACACTGTCATCTGGTTTGGTAACACTGTCATCTGGTAATGGTAACACTGTCATCTGGTAGTGGTAACACTGTCATCTAGTAATGGTAACACTACCATCTAGTAATGGTAACATTGTCATCTAGTAATGGTTAAAACTGTCATTTAGTAATGGTAACACTGTCATCTAGTAATGGTAACACTGTCATTTAGTAATGGTTAAAACTGTCATCTAGTAATGGTTAAAACTGTCATCTAGTAATGGTTAAAACTGTCATCTAGTAATGGTTAAAACTGTCATCTAGTAATGGTAACACTGTCATCTAGTAATGGTTAAAACTGTCATCTGGTAATGGTAACACTGTCATCTGGTAATGGTAACACTGTCATCTGGTAGTGGTAACATTGTCTGAACTAAGTTATGCATTTAGAATATAGTATCACATAACACTACCACTCCATAGCGCATGACACAACTACGAAAACAGTCATAATATTAATTGCTCCAGACTTCCTACGACAAAGCACAACATATCATTTTCAAATGCATTTATACATAAGCAAACATTTTAGACAATCTGACACACTCTGACACTCATCTACTGTTTGAAAGTGTGGTGTGTATTGTCAAAGACACTCATTTTACAGGCACAACTCTAGTGGTACGACCCAGTTCATCCTTTACCCCTGACTGGGCCCTGTCCAGGGGATCCTTTCCAACACTTACCCCAGACCCGACTTGGTGCCAGACTTGAGAGATGGAGAGAGAGTGGAACTTTTGTTTACTGTACATTTTTTATTGTTATTTCACTTTTGTTTATTATCCATTTCACTTACTTTGGCAATGTAAACAAATAATAGAGAGAGATAGAGAAAGATTGAAAGAGAGAGATGGAGGTAGATGGACAGAAAGAGAGAGACAGAGAGAGACAGACAGACAGAGAAAGAAAGAAAGGAAGAGGAAGGTAAATGGGGGGAGGGAGGGATAGAAGTAGATAGTTGGGGGCTTAATGCCCAACCTATTCTGCATCTCAAGCAGTCCTACGCTGCATCAATTCCTGGTTATGTAATTTACTGTGGACGTCTAAAATACCAGCCAGTGAACACTGTTTCATACATGTACTGTACAGGAGGTCAAGCCACGTACAGAGAACATTCTCCCTCTGTCTCTCTCTCGCTCTCTCCATCTCACAGACCAAAACACACACAGAGATTATCCTAATTGCAAATGCGTTGTGCCATCTGTGACTCAAGCCTCACAGTAAACAGTGCATCCTTGCCATCCCTGCCACACACAGAGAGAATGGCTGATCTGTCTCTCTCTCTCTCTCTCTCTCTCTCTCTCTCGCTCTCTCGCTCTCTCGCTCTCTCGCTCTCTCTCTCTCTCTCTCTCTCTCTGTCCTTGGCCAGAGCTAAAGGTTTTGTGCCAAATTAAAGGAGCAGTGTACTGGGACTGAGAGGAGAACCAGTGGGTAGTGGGAAGCTTCACTTCCTCCAAGGGGCCAGGGAACCACAGAGGGGCCGTTAGCCTGGTATGAGCCCATGCCAACAAAGCTGTGTTCCTGTCTGCCTCTCTGTCAGGAGTGGGCTCTACACACACAGAGAGTCCCCTGGGGGCCACGACCATGGGTCAGTGCCTAGACCACAGTGCCTGGACCAATACACACAGCCACTGTGTCAACTCAACCCAACACACACACACTCATGTACAAAGAGGATTATCAGAGGATTAGGCTCATCCTAATATATCTATTACTTAACATATAATTTTGTTTAACAAATTATAAACTGTCTATACACACCACGTATTCATATTTAGATTCTGGATTATGACACTGCTCACCCTAATATATCTACTTTGGATTGTTAATGTTTCAATGGAGATGTTTTTATCCCAATATCAAATCAATAGCCTCTTAGAAAGAGACACTTCTCAACTAGCTATTATTGACAGATACGTTTGGAAAGTTCTTTCTTATTAGTCTATTGACTATATATACCGCCTGGTGTCAGGCCAAAACTCCATCCCACCAAAACAGGTAGAAATTTCAGGCCATCTTTTCAAACAGCTCTTACACTAAAAGGGTATTATCATAATTGTCACAATTTCACAGCATTATTCCATTCAGACCCCTTGACTTTATCCACATTTTTATACGTTACAGCCTTATTCTAAAATGGATGAAATAAAAAAAATCCTCATCAATCTACACACAATACCCACTAATGACATCACAATACCCACTAATGACATCACAATCCCACTACTGACATCACAATACCCACTAATGACAAAGCAAAAACAGGTTTCACCCCAGTCTGCAGTCCTGAGCGCTCTGGAGAAGGTTTTCATTAAGGATCTCTCTGTACTTTGCTCCGTTAATCTTTCCTTCGATCCTGACCATTCTCCTAGTCCCTGCTGCTGAAAAGCATCCCCACAGCATGATGCTGCCACGACCATGCTTCACCGTAGGGGTGGTGCTAGGTTTCCCCCAGATGTGATGATCGGAATTCAGGTCAACAAGTTCAATCTTGGTTTCATCAGACCAGAGAATCTTGTTTCTCATGGTCTGAGAGTCCTTTAGGTGCCTTTCGGTAAACTCCAAACGGGCTGTCATGTACCTTTTACTGTGGAGTGGTTTCCGTCTGGACACTCTACCATGAAGTGAGGAGATGGTTATCCTTCTAGAAGGTTCTCCCATCTCCACAAGAAACTCTGGAGCTCTGTCAGCTTGACCACCGGGTTCTTGGTCACCTCCGTGACCAAGGCCCTTCTCCCCCGATTGCTCAGTTTGTCTGTGTAGCCAGCTCTAGGAAGAGTATTGGTGGTTTCAAACTTCTTCCATTTATTGATGGAGGCCACTGTGTTCTTGGAAACCTTCACTGCTGAAAACAAAAATGTATACCCTTCCTCAGATCTGTGTCTCGACACAATCCTGTCTTGGAGCTCTAGTTTTTGCTCTGACATGCACTGTCAATTGTGGGACCTTATATAGACAGCTGTGTGCCTTTCCAAATCATGTCCAATCAATTTAATTTACCATAATCAAGATGTAGAAACATCTCAAGGATGATCAATGGAAACAGGATGCACCTGAGCTCAATTTCGAGTCTCATAGCAAAGGGTCTGAATACTTATATAAATAAGGTATTTTTGCTTTGTTTTCCATACCTTTGGAAAAACAACCTTTTACGCTTTGTCATTATGGGGTCTTGTGTGTAGGTTAATAAGGGGAAAACAACAATTTAATCAATTTTAGAATAGGGCTGCAACATAACAAAATGTGAAAAAGTCAAAGGGTCTGAATACTTTCCGAATGTGCTGCATATATAAAACACAGGACAATTACATTCTGGACTGCCCTGGGCTATAACACCTGTAGATCTGTGTACGTGACCAATAACGGTTGATTTGATTTGACACACACAGAGGATTAGAGAGGACAGAAGAACGATAAGAACACAACAGGAGAGAAACCGGGAGAGCTTTTTCCTGCATGTTTGCTCAGGAGGTCCTTTGTGACATTTAGCTTTGAAAGCTACGTGTATTATTGTAGATTGTTTTGTGTGTTTGTGCTGCACTTTGTGTGTATGACACTTTGTTCTACAGTATCCTCTTGCCAGTGTTTATATTGAATTCCTATACATAACTGTCAGTATAAACTGTCAACTGTTTGGCACGGATGTAGCCAGTGTCCGGTGGGGGAAGAACTTAGGGAGAACTATTGTTTCTCCAATGATCTGATCCCGTCCACTGAAAACAGTGTTTGCACCTCCTTCCTGCAGACAAACAACCTTCACTCACACATTATTACATTATTTTACACAGAACTTAACACATTACTTTACACATGGCACAAAACGTTTCATTTGTTTCTTTTCTCTTTGTGTTTTTTTTCTGGGGTAATTTGTTGTTGTAAGATGCTCCCTTCCAAAAGAGACCTTGGTCTCAATGGGACTTCCTGTTAAAATAAAGGTAAAATAAATCAAACATTACACAGCGTAAGAAACAACAGGAGCATCTGCAGGAATGTCCTGAGGAAGCAATGCATCCTGTTATTCTCACTGATGGTGTGTTCGATACCTTTATGACCACACACACATGTACACACTTGCAAAGAGGTGTCTAAGATCAGCGTTGAGGGGAGAGAAAATCACACACTCAGACCGGAATGATAGAATGTCCATTAGGTATGTACAGTAAGATGTGTCTGGTGTTATAAAAACCTGGTTTCTTGGTGACATAGCCTACGTGTGTGATGAATGTGATATGTGATGAACGATGTAAGCCGAGGGAAAGTGTTATTGCTTTGAATGAAAGACACGGAATTAAGCTATTATCGGTGCATTCATTTGATGTCCATGCGCCCATGCTTTAGTGACCCTGTCCAGTGGTCCATGGCAGCTCGGTCACAAGGCTCACCTGCCATCCCCTCTATATCGACATCACTCCTCTGACACTTAGCATTCTCATTATTCTTCCCTTCAAAACACCATTTCAATTACCCCCAGAGCACAGGGGCCAGCGGCCTCACTGCGTAAGCACAACAAAGACACACGCAGGTGGAGACATACACGCATTGAGACACATCGAGATACACACACGCGCACACACACACACACACACACACACACACACACACACACACACACACACACACACACACACACATACACAGCTCCACCGTCTCAATCACACACAAATACAACACTGCCTCACACAAACACACTGTTTTATAAATACAAATTGTCACGTTTGGACATGCTGCCTTCACCATTGGCTAAATAAGAAGCCTTTAGTGCTGGATGTTCTTATAAATATACACTTTTATGGGTTAAAGTGTCCAGGGAAATGTATGCAGAGAAAATAACACAATTATCCCCTGAGTATTAATGATTTTTCACTGACTGGCTGAGATCAGAGAGACAGCATTTAGATGTGCCACCTTCATTTACTGCAGCTAACGAGAGAGATGTACAGGTAACTGCCAAAATAAAGGAAACACTTTCCCACCTCCATCAACAAAACACCAAATGATGGTGGAAAAATGGTGTCGCATCCTTCCAATAGAGTTCCAGACAAATGTTCAATGCCAAGGTGCATTGAAACTGTTCTGTCTCGTTGTGACCCAATGCCCTATTTAGACACTTTATGTTGGTGTTTCCTTTATTTGGGCAGTTACCTGTATATTGAAGGCATAT